>NC_133325.1:597857823-597985914 GCF_042186555.1 Aquarana catesbeiana | reverse complement strand
AGACTGCAAGTGACGGGTGAACACATAGCAGGACAAGTCCACCCCAGCTTGAAACATCAAAAGGAGAAACACGGTATGTAATATAGCCAATATTGGTGCCCTGGGATGCGGGACTTACATAAAAGGATACATTGGGTAATACCCTCAAACTTACCATTGGTTGGCTAGCATACACAGACCCGGGGACCAAAAACGAGACCGTCAAACAGACAGGTAAGGCCCGTCATTTATAGCTCCCAACCCTGCGACGCTGCACCGCACGCCAGCGAGACGCCGGCGCATTACCTCACAGGGTCAGAGGTCCCACACGGCGCATGCGCAACCACCCTACGGCCATAGGAACAAGTCCCTGCCCAGATAGGTGCAAGAGGAGGGGGCGGTCCCGCTGACGAGACCGACCCCTCCACCAGGGACCTCACCAAGCCGCCGCGGGAGAAGCCCGCCAGCTCATTTAAAAAATGAGGGGTGGGACAGCCTGGGTCCGTAAGGTGGAGGGCAATTGGCCAATTGCCCTCCACCTTACGGACCCAGGCTGTCCCACCCCTCATTTTTAAATCAACCCCCATTGACACATATGGTTTGTGTCCTCTGGGGGTGGGCCTCTTACTATAGAATCTATTACTCTCTTATACTACCATTGTTTATTAATAATTAGCCCCGTTGCAACCCTCCAAGACAGATTCCCATTAGTTTGGCCAGGCATTATTACCGTGGCTACCCGCCCTATTTCACATGTCTCTACCCGATCATGTGGCTTGCCTATGGCCTTTCTTAACGTTTATGTCTCGCGGGGGGGGGGGCGATTGCACCGGTTCTTTAGGGTATTTTCAATCCCTAATTCACCTATTTAGGTTTTCTATGCTAAGTATAAGCTCTATTTATCCTTTTGTTTATGTCCGTTATACACCCTCCAATTCGTTTTATCCTTCCGCTGTACTGGGACCCTCTGCTTCCCCTTCTCCTGTTCCCGGCTGGGGCGCCGGCACGGGCCCCTCCCCCTGGCTTCTCCAGCGGCGGCTTGGTGAGGTCCCTGGTGGAGGGGTCGGTCTCGTCAGCGGGACCGCCCCCTCCTCTTGCACCTATCTGGGCGGGGACTTGTTCCTATGGCCGTAGGGTGGTTGCGCATGCGTTCGCGCGCCGTGTGGGGACCTCTGACCCTGTGACGTAATGCGCCGGCGTCTCGCTGGTGTGCGGCGCAGCGTCGCAGGGTTGGGAGCTATAAATGACGGGCCTTACCTGTCTGTTTGACGGTCTCGTTTTTGGTCCCCGGGTCTGTGTATGCTAGCCAACCAATGGTAAGTTTGAGGGCATTACCCAATGTATCCTTTTATGTAAGTCCCGCATCCAGGGCACCAATATTGGCTATATTACATACCGTGTTTCTCCTTTTAGATGTTTCAAGCTGGGGTGGACTTGTCCTGCTATGTGTTCGCCCGTCACTTGCAGTCTCTAGTAACAAACCCCCCCCCCCAGTTACCTTGTCGTGGCTTCAATTCCTGGCACAACGCCTTCCCCGGGAACTTTTCTATGTTTTTATCAGCATCAGGTATCCTTATGCCCATTTCACTGCACTATTTACACGGTCACATCCCTTCCCTTCCTGCCCCTCCCTTCCCCCTTTCCCCTCCCCTTCCCCTCCCCCTTCCCGTTTTTTCCTCCCCCCCCCTCTTTTTCCCCCCTCCCTCCCCTCCTCTTTCCTCATTCCCCTCCCTATCCCGTTCCCACCTTCCTCCCCCCCCCCCTCTTCCCGCTCCCCCCCCCCCCCCCCCTTTTCCCCTTCCCTCCTCCATCCCCCCTCCCCTCTGGTCCCTCACCCATCCCCCTTCCTTTCCATCTCCTTTCCTTTAATTTAATCTTCCTATCTTACACCACACCACACCATTTATTTTACAATTGTTCCCATCCTTGGCTTTCACTAGATGCATTCCTTTCCACTCCTTGCACACTGCTATTCATTTTCTCACTTCCCACATCCTCACTATTCATTCTTCCCCGTATTCTTATCACCATTTTCATCATTGTCACTATATGTTTCACCTGTCCCGTGTGTGGAAATTTAGTTTACCTTATTATGACATACATTATCTTTACTATCCCCGTCATTCTTTAGCCCCCCCAGGTCGCCGTGGGAGATCACCCCTTGGTGGTGGGGTTGTGCGCCGGGGCTCGGTTGGGACATGGGTAAGCAGATTCGTCCCCCCTTTCCCCATGTATTGCATATTACCTTTGTTAATCTTGATGCTGTAACATAAACTTTATTTACATTGTTCTTGTCCTTTGGTCAATCTCATTATATGTCTTCTTATCTGTTAGGCTCAGACTGTTTAGTCAGAATCAACTATCTCCAGATTCCCTCCTGATGAAGCGGTTTGTCCGCGAAACTAGTCGAGCAATATGATATCTGAGATGTCGTGCTGTACTTTATACTAATGATCCCATTGTTGACATATTTGTATGTAGTTTTATTGTATTAATTTCGATCTGTCCCCTGCATCCATAAATTAACTTTCAATTTCACTACTACTGTTTATGCCTTAAATTGTTACCAACAATTACTGTACCGCAATAGTCCAAATATGCCCCCACTTTTTTGGTCGCCTGACTGGGGATCAGGCTTCCAACCTCATTATTTATTAATTTCTGGATGATGGTACATGTTTATTTTTGTCATTGTAATTTTTACCTATAGAGGCCACTCGCTTAGTCAGTCTTAGTTTTATAAATGGCGATATTTTTCCATAAATCATTCAAATATATATGACCTTGAGTGTTTTTTTTAAAACCATCTTCTTCGAGAGTAGTATGATTTGATAGATTTTTTTTTTTTCTTTTAAGGCTTCTAAGTACATCCCAGATATTTGTGTCATTCGAGCAATACAGAAAGTAATCTGGGCCTCCGGCTGTGGTTCAGTTCAGTTGGTGTTCTCTGCCAATGACGAAATAAGCAAAATTTATGAGAAGGTAAGTGCTAGTATGCATGCTCCAGGAACTTTACTTTTAAAACCAAACCCTAACCTGCTTTTCCCTTATATAACAAATAGAAAGTTTTAAATGTTTCAGCCCTGAAAAAACGTCTTCGCCCATTAATCTACACATTATCCAGTTGCACTCAGGAGTAGTGGAATTTAACATGACATTCTTAATGTCAGTACATCATCCAGTTTGAAACAAAATGCTACCTTACTGAACTGATATGGATTGACTATATTTAAATTATTTTTCTAAAAATTGGTGGCTATTTTTCTTTTTCTGTTAAAAACTTTAAGTGATTGTAAACGTTTATTTTTTTTTTTTTAAATGACAAACATGCCTATACTTACTTGCTCTGTGCAATCCCGATCCTCCTCTTCTTGCACAGAGCAGCCATGATCCTCCTCTTCTTGCACAGAGCAGCCATGATCCTCCTCTTCTTGCACAGAGCAGCCATGATCCTCCTCTTCTTGCACAGAGCAGCCCTGATCCTCCTCTTCTTGCACAGAGCAGCCCTGATCCTCCTCTTCTTGCACAGAGCAGCCCTGATCCTCCTCTTCTTGCACAGAGCAGCCCTGATCCTCCTCTTCTTGCACAGAGCAGCCCTGATCCTCCTCTTCTTGCACAGAGCAGCCCTGATCCTCCTCTTCTTGCACAGAGCAGCCCTGATCCTCCTCTTCTTGCACAGAGCAGCCCTGATCCTCCTCTTCTTGCACAGAGCAGCCCTGATCCTCCTCTTCTTGCACAGAGCAGCCCCGATCCTCCTCTTCTTGCACAGAGCAGCCCCGATCCTCCTCTTCTTGCACAGAGCAGCCCCGATCCTCCTCTTCTTGCACAGAGCAGCCCCGATCCTCCTCTTCTTGCACAGAGCAGCCCCGATCCTCCTCTTCTTGCACAGAGCAGCCCCGATCCTCTTCTTCTGGGGTCCCCGTCGGTGCTCCAGGCTCCTCTTCATTAGGTGCCCCCACGGAAAGCTGCTTTCAATGGGGGCACACGTGCGGGCTCACTCCTGAGTCCCACTGCTGCATCCATTGGGAAAGTCAGCGGGATTTGACCGCTCCCATGTCACAGCTTTGATTAACAGCAGCAGGAGCCAATTGCGCCTTCTGCTACCAATCTGCCAATGAGGAGAGCGTCAGCCTCTGCGCTCGTGCACATCGCTGGATTGGATCGGGCTCAGGTGAGAAAGAGGGGGGTCATGGGAGCTGCAGCACAGAAGGTTTTTCACTATAATGCATAGAATGCATTAAGCTGGAAACCTTAAGGCTTTACAACCACTTTTAATATTTTTTTTGTTAAATTAGATTTTTGAAGAATACTGAGTAGTTCAGTAAGATAATGTTTGTTGTTGGTTTGCGATAAAGCTGTAGGACTTTGGATTTATAAGGTGCCAAAGTGTTGTAGAGAGATGGTACATTGTGCAGTTTGAAGATTTATGTGTTCTCTATATTTCACAGGCTAATGCTGGGAATGAACCTGATCCTGAGGATGAACAAGTTTGTTGTGAAGCTCTGGAGGCAATGACCTTGTGTTTTGCTTTGATACCAACAGCATTGGAAACACTCAGCAAAGAGAAAGCATGGCAGACTTTCATCATTGACTTGCTTCTTCACTGTCAAAGCAAGTAAGTGTTTGTTTTCCTGCCTTTTATGAGCTCTTAAAGTGGTTGTACACCCTGTACAACCACTTTTACCTACGTGTAAGCCTATATTAAGGCTTATCTGTAGGTGCTTGAAATATCTCCTAAACCTCCATGGTTTAGGAGATATTTACAAAAAAGCCGAGCGCCAATGACTACAGCGCATGCGCACTTTAGAAAGGACACATCGTGCCGTTTCTAATAGGGGGTCATGCCATGACTGGCGGTCCCACGGGAGTGATGTCACGCGACTCCGGCCAGTCACAGAGCTGGAGTTCACGGCTCCGGAAGATAGAGGGGTGAAGATGGACGCACGCTGCTAGTGGGGACAGCAGTGACATCGCAGGCTTTGGTTTCAGGTAAGTGACACATAATGGGCTACTATGCAATGCATAGTAGCCCATTATGCTTTAACTTTGCAGGGAAATGGAGGAAGTAAAACCCACCAGGGTTTACTTCCTCTTTAAGAGCTCTTAATAAGCAGATGGGATAAAAAATATAGTCTTTGTTGGTCTTATCCATTTATACATCAGTATTTTTATATGGAGTAGTAGCAGTTCAGTGAGGTTAGTCGCCTTTCCCTCCTTTAAATTGTGTTAGAAAATGTTGAGTGTTTTGCTGGGTTTCTGAAATCAGGTTGTGTTTTGCCCAAGTAACAGAATAGCTTCAAGCAATGGCAGCTGGGAACTGCATGATAATGCTAACAGAATGGCAAGGGTATGCGGCAGATTCTCTCTCCCCTAGCTACAGTAATCGTAAGTGAGGTAATAGAATTCCAAGTGAAAAATCTTTTAAGGAGAATATAGGCTGAGCATAATAGTTTTTATGGCAAATAAAGAATGCATAAATCGTTCTTTGATCTGACATACAAAGCTACTTTGATGTTCCTTGTATTTTTTTTTCCCACAGACTTGTTAGACAAATGGCGCAGGAACAGTTCTTTCTCATGTCTACAAGGTGTTGTATGGGACATCGACCTCTTATTTTCTTTATTACACTTCTGTTCACAGTTCTTGGGGTAAGGAATATTATGATATTTTATAATGGTGCAAGTGCTTGTAGGATAAGTTGATGCTTGTTGCCAGAATATATTGTTTGTGTGCAGAAAGTACCCTTCTTTCATTTAAAAAAAAAGTTGTGACTACATCCGGACCACCCACCTCAACTTATACTGTGGCAGGGTGGCCCGGCTGCACGAAACAACGTACCTGTACGTTGTTGGCGATGCCTGGCGACCCCCTCCCACTGTGATTGGACACAGCTGGAGCCAATCAGCGGCTGCAATGGCCTCAGTCCACCTGCAATCATTCGGAGTAGAGACCGAACGGCGGTCGGCCTATGTAAATGAGGCAGACTGTCCTGTCAGACAGTGAGAGAGAGATCATGTGTTCCTGCTAATCAGGAACACATGTTGGTTTTTTTTAGCACTGATCACTGTATTGGTGTCACTGGTCCCCAAAAAGTGTCACTTAGTGTCCGAATTGTCCGCCGCAGTCCCGCTAAAAATCACTGATCACCGCTATTACTAAAAAAAAAAAAAAAGATGCCCTAAAAATATCTTAGTTTGTAGACGCGATAACTTTTGCACAAACCAATCAATATATGCTAATTTGGATTTTTTTTTTAACAAAAATATGTAGCAGAATACAAATTGCCCTAAATTGATTAATAAATTTGTTTTGTTTTTTTTTTTACATATTTGGTTATGGTTTAACCTCTTGCTTATTGGGCACTTAAACCCCCCTCCTGCCCAGAACAATTTTCAGCTTTCAGCGCTGTCACACTTTGAATGACAATTGCGAGGTCGTGCTACACTGTACTCAAATGAAATTTTTTAACATTTTTTTCGCACAAATGGAGCTTTCTTTTGGTGGTATTTAATCACCACTGGGGTTTTTATTTTTTGCTAAGCAAACAAAAAAATACAAACATTTTTGAAAAAAAAAAACATGTTTAACCACTTTAAGACTGGGCCTCTTTTTTAGATGTGTTGTTAACAAGTTAAAAACAGTTTTTTTTGCTAGAAAATTACTTAGAACCCCCAAAAATTATACATTTTTTTTCCCCCTAATACCTTGGAGAATAAAATGGCGGTCGTTGCAAGAAAAACTTTTACCATTAAAAATCTCCAAAAGCGACATTTAAAAAATTCTACCGGTTGCATGTTTTGCGTTACAGAGGAGGTCTAGGGCTAGAATTATTGCTCTTTCTCTACCAATCGTGACGATGCCTCACATGTGTGGTTTGAACACTGAGATCAGGTCAAAAAGACCTGATCTCATATTTACACTTAAATGCAATGGAAAAAAAAAAAGGCCCCTTAAGAGCTATGGGCGGAAGTGACGTTTTGACATCGCTTCCGCCCTGCAGTGTCATGGAGACGGGTGGGGGCCATCTTCCCCTCACTCGTCTCCATGCACAGCCACAGGAAGGATCCGAACGCCTCTGCCACTGCCGACGGCTCTGGTAAGCAGCGGAGGGCACTGGATCTCATGGTGAATCTGGCGCAGAGACCACTTTTATCTTGTACCGGACCGCTGGCCAAACGCTGGGATACCGGGGTTATGGTAGCTAGCTGCTGCCATAACTACGATATCTGTCCTCAAAATAGGGACATACATCGACGTGCGGCGGTCCGGAAGTGGTTAAAAGTTTGTATAATTTTGCAAACAGGTAATTTTTCTCCTCCTTCATTGATATTCGCTGATGAGGCTGCACTGATGGGCACAGATAAGGCGACACTGATAAGAAGGCAATGGGTGGCACTGGGGGGGTGGGCACTTGTTGGTGGCACTGATGGGCACTGGTAGGTGATATTGATAGGCAGCACTGTTGATGACACACTGATGGGTGGCGCTGGTGGGCACTGGTATATGATGCTAGTGGGCACAGAAGCCTCTCTACGATCGGGACCGATGTCCCTCACGCAGCCGCCCGCAATCGGCTTTCTTTTCTCTCCTCACCCGTTTAGGTCACATGATCAGCTGTCATTGGCTGACAGCTGATCACGTGGTAAGGGGTCGGGATCGACCCCTTACTCAGATCTGTGATCACAAAGCGCGCGCGCCCTACAGGGGGGCGTGCAGGCCGGGGAGGCCGTCCAGCAACGCCCACCCGGCAAATTAAGTTCCCACTGTAGCCGTCTTTCGGCTATAGAGCGGACGGCAAGTGGTTAACGCCGAAAGTAAAAAATTTTTTGTTTTGTTTTTTCCAAAATTGTTGTGCTTTTTTTTTTGTCTATAGCAAAAAAAATTAAAAACAGCAGAGGTGATCAAATAGCACCACAAAAAAAGCTCTATTTGTGGTGGAAACAAATGACAGAGCTTGGGTACAACATTGCATGGCCGTGCAATTGTCAGAGGGGGCAAAACCTTTTCGGGGCTGAAGTGGTTAACCAACTTCCTTCCCCTAAGGTTCACTAAAAAAAGCATGCCAAGAATACAACTCGGTTACCATTTATTAGTCCAGGGTACCCTGAGTGTTGTCCTAACAGAAATGGTAAACACCAGTAATAGTAGCAGTCCATCCGTGAAACACTTAAACTGTCTAGAGACAGTTTGTATAATCTGCATTCACTGAAAAGCTGTATTACCTGTAATGCTACTGGCTTTGTGGTTGCAGGTTGTCCATCCTTGTTTTTAGCTTAGAAAAATCTTCAATTAAAAAATCTTTTTTATAAACCTAAATGGAGTTTAAAATTTCTTTTAATTGGCTCTACTGAGAAAACAATGGTTTATGTCAACATAGCTGCTTTTTTAAGGTTTAATGTACATGGGACATTTTACAACCTCTCCTGAATGATTTAACTTGACAGATGGTAACCATTGTTTAAAAACGTCTGTTTTGCCACGTTTAGACGAGTTTGCGCTTTTAGAAGCTTTTTTTTTTCAAATAGTCAAAAATTTAAAACGCCTGTAAACTAAACGTGGCTAAACGTGAGTTACCGTGTTTACATGCGATTACAAGCTTTTACAGGTGTTTGGCATTTCAAATGCCCCTGAATATCCGTCCTGAATGCATTTTTTTTGTTTTCCAAAAAAAGCTTCTAAACTCAACTGCTTAAAAACAACTATAAATATCCCTGTGTACATGCATAAGATAACGGAGAGTTCAGGGGCAGCTGAAAAAATGCCCAACTGCTCCTAAACAACTGTTTACCAGCAGCAGTGTACATGATTTCTGTTTAATGTGTTGAACATTGAGTGTTTTGACTCAATTCATTTGACTAAATTAATCAAATCTATCACAATGTAATCACTTTATTTTTATTTGACAGAGTACTGCTAGAGAGCGGGCTAAACATGCTGGGGATTATTTCACCTTGTTAAGGCACCTTCTGAATTATGCCTACAACAGCAACATTAACATTCCCAATGCTGAGGTTCTGCTCAACAATGAAATAGATTGGCTCAAAAGGATAAGAGTGAGTGATTTTGCTGTGATAAAATATTTAGGGTACGCATTTGACTCATTTAACTGTATCAAAACAATTATAGTTTCTTGTACATACAGCGCATTACAGGACACAGACACGTCTTGGTTAAAGGCAGGTACCTTCAAGTGATTGGACACTGGGGGGAAAAAAAATGCAAAGACCTCCATAATGTCTAGCAATCCATGGCAGTGGCGGTCTGCAACATTGTGACCCAGTCCCTATAGACCCCCCTCACTGAAGGGTTGTGCTTTTCCAAAGTGGGTGAAGTTCCCTATCCTATCCAGTGCTTGGATTTGCTCACCTGAATCGTGGGTTTTTACCCCCAGGTGCCTCCCTTCTTTTATGCTCCTTGGGTAGGATCCTCACTCCTCCTTACTTTCCTAGCCCCCTAATTACCACCTGCTAGGTTTAACAGATGAGTGACCTGGGGTTTATTCCATGGCACTGCCATGGACAAAACTGGGCACCCTCCCTGGGGTCCTGAGTGGTGTGAGTGAAGTCATCTCACCACTTAGCTGCACTGAGCGCACATTTTTCAGATGTTAGTGATGTGCCAGAACAAAGCTTATGGGGTGACAGGACTCACGGCAGAGCTGTGTGCGCAGACACAGGGAAGACCCCCTCACCCCCATACTCACACCTCATCTTTCAAGTTGTAAGTACCCTATTAAGGGCTCCCCTTCACTATTGGCAGAGCTAGGGAGGAAAAGGTCAAGAACAGGGAAAAAAAGGCCCTAACATTTCCCTGGCTACCAGTGGGGGGGGGGGGGTTGTTCTGAACCCCTTTTTCTGCAGGGATTCAACCTCTGATAGTATTCTCAGCTTTCTCACCTCTGACTCTCTTCCTCCTCAGGACAAATCTATTGCCCCTTCTGGCGTCCAACACTCATCCTGCCTTAGTAAAGAGGATTTAGCGGTATCCATGTCCATTTTAATGGTTAAGTCCACAGGCTGCTGGTTATAAGCGACTCTGGTATAGCACTGATAGGGTTCTTATACCAGAACGCGCATATGGGGCAAAATAGGGCGAAGAATCAGAGCCTACTTGCTTTAAATCCCTCTTTTATTGGCAAAACTCCACTATTTTGGTGTTTGAGGTAAGAACTTGTTTGGTGTTGGAACCGCCAGAGGCCTTCCAACTTAGAGTGGAGCGCCACCCAAAAGGGAAAGTTCCGCTTTAAGCACTCTTATTGCTGCTATGGCTGTGTGCCAAAATCTAGTGATCTGGACAACCAAAATCCAACTCTACAGACACTGAGCGCCTTCAGCACCTGGAACTCCTGACTGTTTGCGTACATGGACTGGCTTACTCTTATCGTCAGATATCTAGGGTGGAACTTCCATTTGTCTAGATCAGGGGTCTCAAACGGGTGGCCCTCCAGCTGTTGCAAAACTACAAGTTCCATGAGGCATTGCAAGGCTGACAGTTACAAGCATGACACCCTCAAGCAGAGGCATGATGGGACTTGTAGTTCCACAACAGCTGGAGGGCCACCAGTTTGAGACCCTTGGTCTAGATGCACATATGTGGCTTAAATATTAATCATCAAGGCTGTTGGGTAAAAAAATTACTTATGAGAATTCCCTTGGCAGGAGGATGGCTCTTCCTGGACGGATCTTTCAGGTTGCCGTTCTGGCCTGTTAGGCTGAAGGGTAGGGTTCCACCCCTCTTCCAGTGAAGGCTTATTCTACTAGATATATTAGTGCAGCCCGGGCCTTTTGGCATCAAGCTTCTGCATTAAGAATTTATAAAAATGTATCGACTACTCAAAAAACTCTTCTGGTATAGGCTCAAAAGACACTTTTATGCAAAACAGAATTAAGTTCCCTCTCCTAACAACAAATTTTCAAATGTTATTGTACACAGAGACTCTTACAAACCATAGTCCAATATGTTAAAACCCCATATGGACCGGTTCTCAAGAACAGGGAAATTTTTTTCAGTAATAGACATATAATGATCAAATGGAACAGATCAAGCACTGATTCCTACACACTGGAGAACAACTACATTCTCTGCCATTGGGCAATGGATGGATGATCTCAGTCATCTCATACGGATGGAAGTATTAACTGCTAGCCTACATGACCAACATTCAAACTTTACAGTGGTAGTAAACCGCATAAAAAAAAAAAAAAAAACACCCCGGGCAGTTTAAAATATAATATGCTACTATGCGCTGCATACTAGCACTTTATGGCAGACTTGCCTGAAAACTAAGCCCTCCAGGGGTGCACTGTCACCGCTGAAGGCGTTTGCGGGTACGCAGGCTTCGGCGATAGGAATGGCCGAGCTAGTGATGACGCGTGTGTGCGGGAGTTGCTGTTTACAGCACGGGTATGCCATTCCTTCAGAGCTCACATTTAGCAGTGCACGTTTAGGAGATGTTTACTGTACCTATGTAAGCCTTATTATAGGTAAAAGGAAGTTTACTTCCCCTTTACCTTTTCTCTTGGCTTCCTCCAAGCCATCCTTGGCTACCTACTTCTTTGTGTCACTTTCTCTATCCTTATTGGCTCTGCTTTGTGTTTTTTGTGGTTTTTTTTAAGTGATCTTTGCTTGCAGAAGGTGCAGGAGACTCCTTTTTAGAACAGTCTCAACTCTTTCTAGACCTACTGGGTGGCCCTATGTCTGCAATGGTAATTTCAATTAACCATGGTCAAGAGAGTAGTGTCCCTTTTTTGGTTTTACATGTACATAGCAGGATGTTAATGTATATGTACGGAGATGTTGAGATTTGGTCTCAGTGCACCTTCCTTATCAAACCGTGTTTGACTTCTCCTTTTGCATGTCCTATGCTTTAAAACTCCATAAAATATATTCTTTAAAAAAACAAATTCTGCCCTTCAGCCTTCTAGTCGCCTCGGATACTTGGGTTTTGCCCTTGATGCATCCCAAGCAAATGTTTATTTCTAGATAAGAAAATGTTGTTTCAGAGTTTCTTCCAATCTTTTACAAAATTCTTTGACTTCTCTCTTAGTCAAAACTTTTATTGAAGGTGTATCTCTGATTAGGCCCCCTTGCAGCACAATGTGCTTCCTTGGGACTTAAACTTGGCTCTTTCTGCCCTGCAGAAACCACCCTTTGAATCAATCAGGGATATGACCTTGGATGACCTCTCCTGCAGAGAGGTCTTTTTAAATTCTGTCACATCTACAAGACATGTCGCTAAATTGGTATCTCTCTTGTAAGGAGGAGTTCCTCATTCTTCACAATGACACAGTAGTCCTACATCTAAGATCATCTGTTCTACCTAATGGCAGCATCAGTCTTCCACCTCAGTGAAGACCTAGTCCTTCCATCCTCATGCCCTGCTCCAAAGGACCCAAAGGAAGTTGCTCTTTATTGCCCGGATGTAGTCCGAGTCATCAGAAGGTGGTACCTCAAGCATCAGCTTCGATCAGGAAGATGGATTCTCTATTTGTCCTATCCTCAAGACCTTACAAGGTACATCCTGCTTCTAAGTCTACAATTGCTCAGTCAGTCAGAAAACGACATACAGCTCTCTGCTGCAAAGTTATTTTGCAGCAGCACTTGAAGTTGGTTCTGTTGTCCCTTATTGTTGGGCATTTTGGAACACTTCTGTTTTCCTAGTTGTTGCCCACATTTCTCATTTATTGCTTGTCAAGTCCCAGGGTCTATAAGTAATCAGCCTTTTGTCCCGTAATGTACAATTAGGATAAAGACATTTTTTGGCTTAGTTTTACATTCCATGTCTTGGAATACCAAATACAGACCACCCTCCTTTCTTTTTCTTGCTTACTCTGCAATTCTTGCTACAAACTGGGTGGGGTGGGGTTAGGGTTGCAGGAAAGGCACGCAGGGGGCATGTCTTCAAGAGCTTTGCCAGTGTCCAATTACCTGAAGGTGCGACCCTGCAACTCAGGGTCTACAAACACTCAGCCCATGTCCTGTACTGTACTCAGATATGGAATTTACAAATAAGTCAAAAATGCCTCTATTTTTAGTTTGTGTTAAGGTTTTAGACTCTGTAATGTAGAATATAAACACGCTGTGTCCTGTTTAATGTAGGATGATGTTAAAAGAACCGGTGAAACAGGTATCGAGGAGACCATTCTTGAAGGTCACTTAGGAGTAACAAAGGAATTGTTGGCATTCCAGACGCCAGAGAAGAAATACCACATTGGATGTGAGAAAGGGGGTGCTAATCTTATTAAGGTAGGATGTGTTTTGCTAGGATGTTTTATTGTTTGAGTGGGTACTTGTTGCCCAACTGTATTAGCAGCTATTTTGTTGATCTAGCAGTTGATCAAATGAATCATGGAAGTAATATTTTCTTCTGTTAACTGCATGTGGCAATACCTGTAAGGATGGTATTAAGTTTATCAATTTTTTTATTTTCTATATCGTGATGTAATATTCCCCACATTTACAGACTATAATGCCCAGCAAGTCTGACAATTACAGAGGTTATGACAAACGTTTTCACTTCCAGGGGAGCGAACTATGGATCCGTTTTACTAATATGATTTAAAGCTCTATTTAAAACAAAAAATGAAAGAAAAAAAATTTGGCTATAACTTAAACGCTTTAGTTAAAGGTGGACCTTAATTTGTTTGCTTTTACTTAATGAAACCATGTCCATCTTAAACTGCCTTGTTCACAGAGTGGCAACGCTTCAATAATACTGCAGAATGATCAGTATTGTCACTTTGTTGAAGGTAATATAAATTTAAATAAAACCCTAATGGCAGGTTTATCAGGTAATGAAATTGTGTTAAAATGGGTGCTCTGAAAACAAAAATTGCTGTGGTAAAGTAATTGATTGTAAAGCTTGATTTTTTTTTTCATTAAAATGACAGACTGGTTGTGCTCAGCACATCTCATATCCTCCTCTTCTCAGGTCCACCGTCGGCACTCCTGGCTTCTTCCCCAGCCGAGTGCCCACCATAGGAAGCCACTTCCTGTGGGCTCACTCCCAAGCCAGGCTGTTTGTGTCTATTCAGACACTCAGCCCTGCCCCTCCACACTTTGCTCACAAGTTAAGACTGACAGCAGAAGGAGCCAGTGGCTCCCACTACTCTCAGCCAAGCCTGGTAGAGGGGAGAAGAACTGATGTGCGCTGGACTGAGATCGGGGGTCGGGTGTTTATTTGGGTTGGGGGTGCGGGGGTAACTGTCTATTAAAGGTTTTTTACCATAATACAAAAGGGTTAAACCTTTTACCTTTACAACCACTTTAGTGCTACTGTCGGACTATAGCTTATGTACAGTACCTTGAAAAGGTATTCATACCCCTTGAAATTTTCTCCATTTTTGTCATGTTAAAAACCAGAAATGTAACTGTATTATATTGGGATTTTATGTGATAGACCAACACAAAGTGGCACATAATTGTGAAGTGGAAGGAAAATGATAAAAGGTTTTTAAATTTTTTTACAAATATAGTTGTGCTCATAAGTTTACATACCCTAGCAGGATTTATGATTTCTTGGCCATTTTTCAGAGAATATTAATAACACAAAAACTTTTCTTTCAGTCATGGTTAGTGTTTGGCAGAAGCCATTTATTATTAATCAACTGTGTTTACTCTTTTTAAATTATAATGACAACAGAAACTACCTAAATGACCCTGATCAAAAGTTTATATACCCCTGTTCTTACGACCGTGTATTGCCCTCTTTAATATCAATGACCGCTTGAAGTCTTTTGTGGTATTTGTGGATGAGGCTCTTTATCTTCTTAGATGGTAAAGCTGCCCATTCCTCTTAGCAAAAAGCCTCCAGTGCCTATAACTTCTTGGGCTGTCTTGCGTGATCTGCACGTTTTGAGATCTCCCCAGAGTGGCTCAATGATATTGAGGTCAGGAGACTGAGATGGCCACTCCAGAACCTTCCCTTTATTCTGCTGTAGTAAATGATAGGTCGACTTGGCCTTGTGTTTTGGATCATTGTCATGTTGGATTGTGCAGCTTCCTGGCTAATGAATGCAAATGTTCCTCCAGTATTTTTTGATAACCTGCTGCATTCATCTTGCCATCAATTTTGACCAAATTTCCTGTGCCTTTTGTAGCTCACACATACCCAAAACATCAGCGATCCACCTCCGTGTTTCACAGTAGGAATGGTGTACCTTTTATCATAGGCCTTGTTGACTCCTCTCCAAATGTAGCGTTTATGGTTGTGGCCAAAAAGCTCAATTTTGTTCTCATCACTCCTAATGACTTTGTGCCAGAAGGTTTGAGGCTTGTCTCTGTGCTGTTTGGCATTTTGTAAGCGGGGTACTTTGTGGCATTTGCGTAGTAATGACTTTCTTCTGGCGACAAGTGCCTCCTTATTGTGCATCTTGAAGTAGCCACACCACATGTTTTCAGAGAGCCCTGCAATCCACCTGAAGTTATTTGTGTATTTTTCTTTGCATCCCGAGCAATTTTCCTGACAGTGGTGGCTGAAACTTTAGTTGGTCTACCTGACCGTGGTTTGGTTTCAACAGAACCCCTCATTTTCCACTTCTTGATTAGTTTGAACACTGCTGATTGGCATTCTCAATCCCTATGGATATCTTTTTATATCCCTTTCCTATTTTATACAGTTCAACTACCTTTTTCTGCAGATACTTTGACAATTCTTTTGCTTTCCCCATGATTCAGAATCCAGAAATGTCAGTGCAGCACTGGATGAAAGATGCAAGGGTCTGTCAGGAGTCCAAAAACTCATTGACCTTTCATTCACACACACCAATGAAAAGCAAACCGATCACAGGTGAGGATGGTTACCTTTAATAGCCATTCAAACCTCTGTGTCTACTTGTGTGCATGTTATCAGGCCAAAATCACCAGGGTATGTAAACTGTTGATCAGGATCATTTGGGCAGTTGCTGTTGTCAATATGATTTAAAGAGTAAACACTAACCATGAGTGAAAGAAATGTTTGTGTTATCATTCATTTTCTCTGGCTAAGAAATCACAAATTCTGCCAGGGTATGTAAACTTATGAGCACAACTGTATGTGAAAAGTGTGGCGTGCATTTGTATTCAGGGAGTGCACGACTAATAGTTGTCCTGTGGACAGATTCTCCCACCTGAGCTGTGGATCTCTGCAGCTCCTCCAGAGTTACTATGGGCCTCTTGGCTGCTTCTCTGATTAATGCTCTCCTTGCCCAGCCTGTCAGTTTAGGTGGACTGCCATGTCTTGGTAGGTTTGCAGTTGTGCCATACTCTTTCTTTCCGTTTTCGGATGATGGATTGAACAGTGCTTCGTGAGATGTTCAGAGCTTGGGATATTTTTATATAACCTAATTTTGCTTTAAACTTCCCCATCAACTTTATCCCTGACCTGTCTGGTGTATTCCTTGGCCTTCATGATGCTCTTTGTTCACTAAGGTTCTCTAACAAACCTCTGAGGGCTTCACAGAACAGCTGTATTTATTATCAGATTAAATCACACACAGGTGGACTCTATTTACTAATTAGGTGTCTTCTGAAGGTAATTGATTCCACTAGATATTTGGTTAGTGGTATCAGAGTAAAAGGGGGCTAAATACAATTGCAAGCCACACTTTTCAGATATTTGTAAAAAATTGTTGAAAACCATTTATTTAATTTTTTCAACTTCACAATTATGTGCCACTTTATTTGTCTATTACATAAAATCACAATAAAATATATTTTATGTTTTTGGTTGTAACATGATAAAATGTGGAAAATTTCAAGGAGTATGAATACTTTCAAGGCACTGTAATTTATTGCTTTAGCCCATAGTCCTATTTTAAGTTGTGCTACTGTATTAGTAGAAGGTGTACCCACTGAGGAGTCAGACAGCATGACAGAGGTTCTGTGCCAGCTCTGGTAGAAAACGTTCTTATCTTGTTCGTATAGTACAGAACACAGGCAGAATGTTTATGCACCATGGGCTATAGGTGTGTACCTTCAGGTGATTGAACACTGGCAGAGATTTAGAGGCCAAGCCCCCTGGGTGCCTTCCTTATAACCCTACTCCACTCCCTGTGGCCTTAGTTTAGTCCTAGCGTCTGGCGGTGATGGACCTTTTCGCCTTCACTGAGTAACTCATCTTTTAGCTTTTTTTTTTTTTTTCTTTCTTATTTTATCTTCCAATTCTTCAATCAAGCACGCACTATCTTCTAATGCCAGCTTAGAAACCATGTGTCTGGATGAGCACAGCCTTGATAAAATCTTGGGAACTGTACCTGGACCCTACGTTGTGGGGATAGCTTGTAAGATTGCATCAGGCACTGAATCCCGTACAGATGCTCACCTTAGCACTTGGTTCATTGCACTGAGTTAGCCATGTCTAGGGTCATGGTCCATTGCTTTGAAACCCCGTCCCTGAGGACCCTTTAATGGGTATGTCTACTATGATGGGTGAAGCCTAGACGTTATTTACAGTCCAGCATCATGGACCTGTAAGACCGGGTCATCCTACATCTGACGGTTACTATGAAAAAAATAGGGGCTATGTTTAGAATGTATTTACTTCACAATACAAACTTTTCAAACTTGATGCTAAAATTCAACCACTTTAAAGCTTAGTCTTAGATTAATGCCCTGGTGTTACATCACACCACTGGTCTCACACTTTAAGGCCACTTTTGCCTAGAGCTCTTATAAGGTACTAAGGTGCTTTTTCTTGCCTTTCTGCCAGTAGGATTCCTTACAGGATGGTTTACACCTGGGTTTCTGCATAATCCTTACGGACATGCTTAACATATTCTGCAACCTTTTCTATGAACGCCCCACTGGGGAATTTCCTCTTTTCTAGCTATGTTGGAGACCAGACAAAAGGGAGCCAATGCAAACTCACAGGTGAATATTTACTCTTGAAAAGTGAAATAAAATACTCAAGCGCTGAAATGGATAAAAGTGAGTGAAAAGGTGCTTGAAATCAAAATAAGATGTGAATAAAATATAAGTACTCAAATAGTGGAATAAAGTCCCATGAATTGAGGGGGACAAGGTAAAAAAAGAAGAAAAAAGATTAAGCTGCAATCAATCAAAAAGTGTATCGGTCACCTCTAAACAAATTAGTGTAAAATGTATTGATGCGCTCAAATCAACAATACCTTGTGTATAAAAATAAGAATATATCACAAAGCCCACACACTGGTGTGATAAATAAGTCACTATCAATCAACTTGAACCTAAGTGAGCCATGATAATTGACCTTTGGTGAGTGAAAATTTGGTAAATTTTAAATAATAAATATATCAATAATTAAATAACCACTAAAAAACGGGAAAAATTTGGACTAATCCCCAGATAAGGTAGTCTCTGCAGAGAACAGTCATCATCCTTTGAAATGCATAGTCATTATACAAACATGACGATATATCACTAACTTGCAAGTGTCACTTATCAAGCAGCGCTGTTGATAGGTGTCGGAGTGTCACTTGTTATAGATATAGGTGATGACTTGTGTTTTTTACCCAGTTTCGATCATGTAAGAAAGGAAAACAAAATAGATCATTGCGCAGAGATCACACACATTGCAGCTAGGAGTAGTACAAAGACCGGCACACTCTCATATCCCTGCATGTGTTCAGGCATGAAAAGAGAAAGATACAGTCAGCTGCTACGAGCGCAGCTCCTCCAAAAAGCCGCTACTGCTGTACTAGGCTCTCGTAACCAGCAGTACTCGTCACTAACTCCTCCCACGCGTTACGTCACAGACCGCGTGACTTTCTCAAGGATAGCCTTGAGAGAGACACGTGGTCTGTGACGTAAATGACTGTTTCTTTCTCTCTTCATGCCTGAACACTTGCAGGGATATGTGAGTGTGCCGCTCTTTGTACTACTCCTAGGTGCAATATGTGTGTGATCTCTGCGCAATTATCTATTTTGTTTCCCTTTCTTACATGATCGAAACTGGATAAAAAACACAAGTCATCACCTATTTCTATCTATAACAAGTGACACTCCGACACCTATCAACCGCGCTGCTTGATAAGTGACACTTGCAAGTTAGTGATATATCGTCATGATGTTTGTATAATGACTATGCATTTCAAAGGATGATGACTGTTCTCTGCAGAGACTACCTTATCTGGGGATTAGTCCTAATTTTTCCCGTTTTTTAGTGGTTATTTAATTATTGATATGTTTATTATTTAACATTTACCTAATTTTCACTCACCAAAGGTCAATTATCATGGCTCACTTAGGTGCAAATTGTTTGATAGTGACTTCTTTATCACACCAGTGTGTGGGCTTTGTGATATATTTTTATTTTTATACACAAGGTATTGTTGATTTGAGTACATCAATACATTTCATACTAATTTACTCTTGAAAAGGCCTGCGCAGCACCCAAACTGAGTGATGATGCGTCCCTTGCTGTGGAGCAAGAACCTGTTTTAATACTGGTCTCCGCATCCAATTCTAGTTCTATTTCAGGCACGCAACACGGGGCCTATTTGACTAATGCACTTTTCTCAAAATCTGTCACATTTCATTAGTCGGAGCCCTAATACAGCCATCTTCCATCGTACGGGGCCCAGGAACATCATGCCTCTTCTCCTATCTCCATTTCTCCATGGGATATTCCAGTTCTAGAGGATGCAGACACAAATAAAAGATGAAGAGTGCACTGAAGAAATATTAGCGTTGGCTGCATAAGACTTCTCCCTCAGATTGTCAGATATATTGAATAGGGAGCTTCAGGCAACATGCTATCTAATGTTAAAATGTTTCCTCTATCCACAAAATCTGTGCTGTCTGTACCCAAAGGGGCATGAAGGAGAGTCTGAGACGTACAAAACCCTGCAAAATGTTTCTGTTCATGAACAGGATCTGCAGTTCATAAACAGATAGCATGTGCATGACCTAAAGTCTGTCCAGGAAGTAAGGCAGAAGTAATGGAGCAGTGTTTTTAAACGGCCATGAAGGCAGAGAGGTAAGCGTGTGTAGAATAAATGTAAAGCCGTTTTGTTTTTCCAAAAGAAGTACGTTAATGCTCTATTGGTACATAGGGGAGCTGGAATTTAGAAGAAAAAAACCGGTGAACTTAGCCTTTAAGCTGTCCAAAGGAATTAGGAATAATGGTCTGGCTATTACCTGGCTAAGTTCTTTGAGGACTCTCGGAAGTAAACAATCTAGTCCTAGTGATTTATTTGTGAGTTTTTCAAATCTTTCAGACACTGGCTTCTGTTAGCCACAAGGGTACATTCAGTGATGTGTTATGATTGATGCAGTCTTTATTACTATACCCCTCCTTTTCCTTTGTAAAAACTGTGCAGAAGAATGCATTTAGTAGAGTTGCCTTCTGTTTGTCAGTGGTTACCAACTTCTCCAGATTATCGTATGGAACCAATATCCTCTGACCTCACTTTCTTACTATTAATATATTTAAAAATTGGGCAGGATTTTAAATTACTTTCCTCTGCTATGTCTCTCTTGCAAGTCTTTTTTTTATCTGCCCTGATTGCACTCTTTACATTTCTTATTGCATCACTTGTAGTGTTGGAATATCGATAATGACCCCTTATATTTTTTTAAAGGCCATTTTTTCTCTTATATGGCTGTATACCCACAAGACCGGTTCAATAGAACTCTGGGAGTAAGCTGCACAATAAAAAATTTTGATGAAACCCTCGGATAAACGAGTGTGAAAAAAACCTGCTATAGGCAGGTTTGTTGTTGAGTCTGAAGGCTAGGATGTCCACATCCGGAATCACCCATTTTTGGCATTACAGATTGAAGACAGCTGGATGATGGTCCCATTCCCATTGATCCAGGTGAAGTACTCTAGGTGAATGGAAGTCTGGAGGTTGCAGCTGAGATAATCCGCTTTCTAGTGGTCCACTCCTGGAAGTGGACTGCAGAAATTTAGTTTATGTCCAAGAAATGATCTGGTTCACTTCCTTCAAGGCAGCCAAAAAAATACTGACCTTGTGTATGCCATGTGAAATTTTGTAATTTGAAGAAGATTTACAGTGAAGAGTGAGTGTAAATACTGCACATCCTAATTTCCCATTGGCCTAGTGGGTACTAGTAGGTTATTGATTTACTTTGATATCTAGTGACATTTATTAGACACATGCTGAATACAATTATTCACCTTTGCATTTATATATGTGTGTTTAGAACAAAATTGATGGCTTACACCATATAAGTGCACACATATATTTATGTATTTTTAGTTCATTGTTTTCAGTTTTTTTCACACTCATTTATCAGAGGGTTTCATAAAAATTTTTATTGTGTAGCTAACCCCCAGAGTTCTGTTCTGGTCAGGTGTTTGCACAGTAACAGACAACACTTAGCACCACACTTTCTGCTTCACTTGTCACTTCACAATTCGTCTAATTGTTGTGTTGGCTGCTTTCTATCACAGTCGGTGCAGTATTTACACTCACTCTTCACTGTAAAATTTCTTCAAATTACAAAATTTCACATGGCATACACAAGGTCAGTATTTTTGTGGCTGCCTTGAAGGAAGTGAACCAGATCATTTCTTGGACATAAACTACATTTCTGCAGTCCACTTCCAGGAGTGGACCACTGGAAAGCGGATTATCTCAGCTGCAACCTCCAGACTTCCATTCACCTAGAGTACTTCACTTGGATCAATGGGAATGGGGACCATCATCCAGATGTCTTCAATCTTTAATGCCAAAAATGGGTGATTCTGGATGTGGACATCCTAGCCTTCAGACTCAACAACAAACCTGCCTATAGTTTGCATGTTCTCCCTGTGCCTGTGTGAGTTTCCTCCCACACTCATGCTGGTAGGCTAATTGGCTCCTGCCTAAATATGCATGAATGAGTTAGGAACTTTAGATTGTAAGCTTCTTGAGGGCAGGGACTGAGGTGAATGTACAATATACTGTATATGTAAAGAACAGCGTAACATGTAAGCGCTATAAGTACCTATAATAAATAAACTGCCTCTGTTTGTTCCAAGAACCAGGGATCCTCTAGCCTCAGATGTTTTGATAATCCCCTGGCCTCAGTTTAGGCTAATTTATGCCTTCAATAAAATAGAGCAAGAGAGGAAAATGGTGATTTCTAATTGCACCATGTTGGCCCAGCTGGTTCTTTCGACCTTCTTCCTGTCTTTTTAAAAACAAAATTCAGTTATGACAGCAATGTTGCCATGTATCTGCTGGTAACAGCAAATCAGACAATACCATATTCTTATGAGGTCTGTTCTCTTTCAGGAATTGATTGATGACTTCATATTCCCAGCATCCAACGTCTATTTGCAGTATATGAAGACCGGAGAGCTACCAGCTGAGCAAGCTATCCCCGTGTGTAGTTCACCAGCCACTATTAATGCAGGTTTTGAGCTTCTGGTTGCATTAGCTGTGGGATGTGTTCGGAACCTCAGACAGATTGTGGATACATTAAATGAAATGTATTACTCAGGTATTGCACATGAAAGATGCGTTGATACATTAAATGCGTTTTAAATAGTTATTGCAAATGCAAGACTTGTAAATGGATCAAAAATGTGAGTGTGTAAGGCATACCTTGGCAGTATATCTCTGCAAAAAACTTTCAGTTACTTTGAAAACCGTAAACATTTTGGTGCGATTTGTTTCTTTAGATAACTTTCTGCTAAAAAATATATTTTAAAAAATCTTCTTTCCTTTTACAGGTTGTGAAGCACTTACAGAATGGGAGTATCTGCCTCCAGTTGGACCACGGCCCCCCAAGGGTTTTGTGGGGCTCAAAAATGCTGGGGCTACATGCTACATGAACTCTGTTATCCAGCAACTGTATATGATACCTGCCATTCGTAATGGAATTCTTGCTATTGAAGGCACTGGCAGTGATGTTGACGATGACATGTCTGGGGATGAAAAACAGGACAATGAGGTACATTTTTAAAGGGCAGTTCCAGGCAACAAGCAGTACTTCTTTACTGCTGGAGTTGTTTCACAGTGCTTTTTTGGTGGACCCTCATCCTCTTGCCATAAACACTGTGCTGTACACGTTTAGTTAACATTAACTTGGTGTATCCTTCAGCCATAGGTATCTAAGGGTTTTTTTTTTCCTTAATTTTGAAAATGTAGAGAACTGTTCCGTTTTTTTTTTTTTTTTTTTTTTTATCATCTCAATCTATGCTCAGGAGATTTTCTCACTTCTAAGTCTATTGATATTCTTTTCATTAGGGCAACAAAAAGAAATTGGTAACTTTGGGGAAAGGCTCAATTTGGTTATGCTTTTGTTTCCCCCCCCCACCATCCCTTAACACGCATCTCAAATCCTCTCCTGGTTCAGCACTGTGCCTGGCTGCAGCTCATCTCTTCTTCACTTCCTCTTCACACAGAGAGCAGGGGATGTCATTGGCTCCTGCTGCTGTCAGTCAAATCCTGTGAGAGAGTGGGGGGCATGGCTAAGCTGTGCTGTGTGTGTCTTAAGACTTGGGAGTGCAAACAAGCGGCTCCTCAGCATGCAGTTTGCTGAGGGGACACTCGGAGAAGAGAAATTGCGAACCCTGTCAGCGGGGAACAGAAAATATGGAGTCCTCCAGTGCTGCAATGTCACCGGGCTGTGAGGAAGCATCAAGGGACTGGGAGGGGGAGAATAGAACATCCTTAGAAATTATTTATGGAAATCAATATCTAAATATAAAATCACACAGGAGGAACAGCCCGAATGTATTTATTTCTGGTATCTCCTCACACCTAGTATCCTAAACTCCCAATATGCCGGTCATAAAATTCAAAGGGGAGACTCTCACTCTATAAATACACCCAACAGGGGGCGTGGCCTGAATGTGTAACAGAGCGGATGTTTTTCACTGGAGCTCCGATCCTACCACCCAATTACCAGCAATTTGCAGCCCTCGTTTTCCGCTTCAGAGACCACCACCTGGCAACATGAGATCCTCACCCGCTATTCAGCTCCGTTCGGATGGTTCCATCTAAGACCTGCGCTACACAGCTCTGCTTGAGCACTCTCCACCCCTCTCCAAGAAGATCTTCTGCAGCAGTCATGTCTGCCAGCACACAGACCACTGAGGAGCGTGTGGCTGCAGCTTCCTGGCAGCGATCACGAAATGTAGAGTCCCTGACCACCAAGATAGATTATGTGGTGACAGACGTCAGCTTAAAGCGGGGGTCCACCTATCTATCATTTTTTTTTTTTTTTTTTGAGTTCATTCACAAACTTTTCTTCTCAGCATTACATACTCACATATTGTGTGTAATATGTCCGCCTGTGACAGATTTCGTCGGAAAGAATAACTTATATTATTCACTGCAGGCGGTTTCCATCTTCATTGTGGGCATTTGAAGCCCACAAGCATTTATTTCCTGGATGTGGTGAATGCTGTGCTCCCAGCATTCACCGCTCGTTCCCGCACATGCTCAGTGGCATCCTGGGAAGCCTGAGACTAGCTCCCAGGAGTCTGGGAGAGGCTAGAAACACGCCTACTCCCACGGGAGGAGAACCAGGAAGTGCAAAGAAGAATAGAAAAATAAAAGGTAATTACGGCGATTTCAATTTTTTTAAACGGCATGTCAGCATCTAGGCAAGGAAGAGAATACATACAGATATTGTTCAAAATTTGGGTGGAACTCCGCTTTAATCTGTCAGGACCTCAAAAAGTTTCGATCCCAGGTCTCATAGTTGGAGAACCGGGGGTTTCCACAGTGGAGAATGTAGTGAGATCAGATTCCAGGGATCTCTGGGCCCTGCAACTACAGCTACGGGCGTTGCAAGAGCAAGCTATAGACACGGAATACCACCTCAGGTGGAAGAACATTCGTATCCTGGACCTACCTGAACCCTGAAGGCGCTTCTGCCTGGTTGGATACCTGTTGAGGCCCCCTCTGGCTTTTCAACGCTGCTGACACTCTTCATAGCACTAAAGATACCAGCTAAGTACTGCATCTTTTCCCTTTCTGTATCCTAACTGTGCTGAGGAGCAATACATCCTTTTTTCACTTCACCCAGTCCTTCCATTGTGGTTTCTGCTCACCTGTACCTTTCTGGAAACCGCCTCCTTCGGTGGTTCCCTGCCCTCTTGGCTTTCCCTCCTGTCACTGAAGCTCCAGTGCAGTGTTACCCCTATGGATACTACTTGTTCCTCACAAATATTCCCCCCCCCCCTAAACAGAGGCTCTCTTCAAGTTCTTTGCACATAGTATTGTACTATTTCCTGCTATTATTCTAGTTTTTTGGGTATCAGCCCTGTCTGCGTTCCCCCGAGTATTAGGTTATAATGCTAGACAAGGGCAGGGGTGGCACCTTGGTGCCCTACAGGGAAATGTTCAATGTTTTTGTTTTTGTTTTGTTTTTGTTTTGTTTTTGTTTTTTTTGTTTTTTTTGTGTTTTTTTGTTTTTTTTTTTAGGTCTTTGCTGCTCCTGAGATAAATGTTTAGGCTCCCTGAACCCCCTCCTGCACTTACCATTCCTAAGGTATATGATGGCTACACGTGATAACACCAACTTCACCATTCTGTCTTGGAATGTCCGTGGGCTAAACTCAAAATTGAAAAATGGTGCTCTTTCTTTATCTTAAAAAACCCCCCCCCTCAGATTTCTCCTTTGATAGGGGAGTATCTATATTGATTAGTAATTTTCTCCCTTGCATTGTTGAACAGGTTCACACCAACCCCCCCCCCCCCGTGCAAATATGTGTCACCGGTCCTACTATGTTCTATTCTAGAGAGGATCATCCTGTATTGTCCTGCTAAATTGTTGTTTATGGGTGACTATAATGCCATCTTAGCCCCTGACCTGGACAGACCTATTCCTCCTAAATATTCTTCTGCTGATCTGCTTACCTGGGCCCAGGCGATGGGAGTCACCGAGGTTTGGAGATGTAAACATCCATCGGCTAGGTCCTATTCTTGTTTCTTCACCTCATACAAAACTTCTTCTTGAATTGACCTGGCCTTTGCGAATCCGGCCATGTTGTCAGATGTCCTAGATGCAACGTACTTGCATAGTGGGCTTTCAAATCATTGTCCTTTTTACACCTTACCATTTGTTCCCCCTATTCTCGCACCTCTAACTTCTGGGGTCCCATTGGGTCTCCCATCTGACTTTGGCACACACCATTCCACCACATCTTACAGAATATTGGGAGCTCAACTTGGGGTCCTCTCCAGACATTATTTGGGATGCCTTTAAGGCGTTTACCTGGGGACGATATATATTTCTTCTATTGCTGGGATTCGTAGAGACCAGGCTGCTACTACCACTGCCCTTCAAGACACTGTGCCAACCCACATGGAGATCTATGCTGCTGACTGCCACTGATGCCCATTTTGACTCGCTCCATGCTGCAAAGCACAAGCTTCCTCTTCACCTCACAGAAATCACCAGGATATATCGCTATAAAAACACAGGTTTTTTTTAACAGAGTGACCGCAATGGGCGTCTCTTGGCAATGTTGGCACAACATCACTAGCCCCTGACCTTGATAACGAACATAGTGACCCCCTCGGAGGAGTCAGTCTCCTCTCTGCCAGCTATATTGGACACTTTAAGACAATTCTATCACCCTCTCTATACCTCTGCATTGCCTTTGGATTTTCAGCCTCTGGACCTGGCGGCCTGGCTGAATCTGACACTTGGTTGGCTCTCGGATCCAGAACGAGAGGCTTTGGTGAGACCGGTTACCCTAGTTGAGGTCCTGGTAGCAATTGGGTCCTTCCCTGCTGGGAAATCACTTGACCCAGACGGCCAGCCCATAGAATGTTACAAGACCCATGGGGATCTCCTTGCACCACAAGTGGCCCATCTTTCTTCCCAGTGTCTCCCGGCCTCTGAGTCATGCCCATGTTCTGCTGCACAAAGCACCCAAAGACCCTACCTCTTGCGCCTTCTACAGGCCAATCGCCCTCCTTAATGCAGATTTCAAAATTCTCACTAAATTGCCCACTTTGAGAGTACAGCCCTCTTACCCACCATCATTGCGACTAACCAAACCGGCTTTATGGCCCAAAGGGTGACTGACATTAATTTAAGAAGACTGTTTTTACTAATCTACATGCACGACACCTTAACGTGGACTCCAGGGTGGTGGCCTCACTAGACATTGGAAAGGCCTTTGATACCGTTGAGTGGCCCTTTCTCTAGGAGATTGTACGTAGAATGGGGTTCCTCCTGGTCTTCATGAAATGGTTAGAAGTATTCTATGAGAACCCCACATCTATTAAACTGGGTGGAGGTCTGTCACAGCCCTTTTCCTTTTCCTTATCCAGAGGTACTCAGCAGGGCTGCTCTCTCCCTCTCTCTCTGCCCCTGGTTGCCATTGCTGTGGAACCAGTGGCGAAGTCCCTCCGTATCTCCCCAAAACATTTTAAGGGCTACATGTTGGTTGGCTGGAGCAGAGGGTGGCCCTATATGCAGATGACCTCCTATTTCTAAATGATGCTGGCCCCTCCCTCCAGGGAGCCCTTCAGGTCCTTAACTCTTTCTCCTTTGTCACAGGCCTCAGATTTAACTGGGTGAAGTCCCTGCTGTTCCCCCTTGATTCTGCAGCGCGCACCACTACTCCCCCAGATATTCCCTTGCAATGGGTCGAGAGCTTTAGGTATCTGGGGGTGGTGATCTCCAGACAAGCTTCTGATTTTATATCTCTGAATCTATCCCCGGTTCTACAAGAGGTCCGGCTAAAGCTGTAGGCGTGCTAGTCTCTAACCTTTTCCCTTTTTAGGATTCATTAATCTGCTTAAATTGAAAATATTACCACAATTTACCTATTTATTTTGCCATTCCCCACAATGGATCCCTAAATCATTTTTTTTTTATACATTTAAATTGTCTCTTCTCCTTTTTATAGGGACCCCAAAGCCCCAGTTTCAAGTGGTCAACGTTAATGGGTCCTACCTCTCAAGGGGGCCTGGCATTCCCTGATTTTTATAAATATTTCCTGGCTACCCAGCTGGTCACAGATGCCTGGTGGCTGAAAACAGACCCTACTAATCCCACTACTTTAGTTGAAGCTGCGGTAGTAAACTCCCTTGAAGCATTGGAATTTCTATTTCTAGGTCCTCATGCCACATACCCACTGACAACTTCTATGCTCACTAAGCTTCATGCCTGGGGTGCAGGACTTCTGAGTACTATCCCAAACTGGCAGTTTCTCCTAATGCTCCCTTATGGTTAAACCTCACTTTACACCAAATCTATAAATTGCCAGAACCTCATGCTTTGACTAAATTTAATATCAAGACAGTATCCCCGCTAGTCACCAATCAATCCCTGGCGCCCCTATCCCTATTGGTTTCTGATTTTAATGTCCCACTGTCCTACTTTTTTCATTATTTTCAATTCTCCCATGCCTTCAGCAGCCAGTTCTCTCATTTTGCCCCTCAGGTTATACAGTCAGCATTAGAAGAACTCCTCAGATCAGAATGCACAGAAACACCCACCTACCAATTTATACTCTCATCTTGTTATGACATCCCTACCTGTTTTTGAGAATGCCTCAGAGATAGATGGCTTCAAGATATCCCAGACCTTGACAATGATGACTGGGATGACGTATCAGATTTCCCCTTTCGGTCCCTTGTTTCCTTGAGAGATCGTTTGATCGAGTTGAAAATATGCACGATGGACTGTTTCACTCCATACAAGTTACATAGAATGAACTCCAGCTCTTGAGTGCTGGCTCTGTGGGGGGGGGGGGCTGCCTGGAGATTTTACTCAAATTTTTTGGACCTGCCCGGTCTTTGTCGGATTCTAGAAAGAGATATTGGCACTCATACAATTTGTTACTTCCATATTAGTACAACCCTCCATGTCTATCTGTATTTTGGGCTTAATTGAGCAACTAATACCCACAATTGCAGGGCACACCTTAGCCTACTTCTTTTCTATGCCAGGAAAGCTATAGCGCTCCACTGGCGAAAAACAATCCCCCCACCTCTTGCCTTTTGGAAGCAACTGGTAAACAATAGTCTGCCCCTCTACAAAAGCGTCTATGCCCCAATAAATATGACAAGATCTGATCCAAGTGGCTAGCGGAGAACTCAACAGCTTCTGTAGTGTCCTCGGTTTGAAATCTCTTACTTTATAACTATCACTTAGCTGAATGCCACATTATTTTTCTTGTTTTACTTCTTTCCAGTTTGCATAATTGAAGCCTGTGCTGAATGTCGGCCTAAGGGAGCCATACCTCCTTTATTAGTGATGTGACCCTTTTATGCTGTTTAAAACCACATGTTGCGGTGTACAGGCCCGGATTTACTCCCTTTGCCGCCCCAAGGCCGGGTCTTTCAATGCCGCCCCCCCCCCCCCCACACACACACACACACACACACACACACACACACACACACACACACACACACACACACACACACACACACACACACACACACACACACACACACACACACACACACACAAACACACAAACACACACACACACACACCACATCCTTTATCGATGACTTCTACAATAGATCAATTAAAAACATATCTCCACACATGAGAACACTGAAAATAACTGGCTTTAATTGTACAGACTAAAAATACTTCAGGGTAAGCGCGCGAGGGGTAAGGATTTTTCGCAGGCAATTTTTCAAGGCAATGGCTGGTGTTAGTGCTTCAGTCATCCCCGGCACCATGGTTGTTATGGTGTCAGGATGATTGAAACACATTACTTCTATCATTACATTGTAATATAAACTGAAATAGTTCAACTCACCATAATGCAGAATCATTGGGAGCCCTGAGCGTGCCACCATCTCTTGTCACTTGCCACTATGCCTGCCACCAGATGGGGATGTCACTTGCCACCATGCCTGCCACCAGATGGGGATGTCACTTGCCACCATGCCTGCCACCAGATGGGGATGTCACTTGCCACCATGCCTGCCACCAGATGGGGATGTCACTTGCCACCATGCCTGCCACCAGATGGGGATGTCACTTGCCACGCTGCCTGCCACCAGATGGGGATGTCACTTGCCACGCTGCCTGCCACCAGATGGGGATGTCACTTGCCACGCTGCCTGCCACCAGATGGGGATGTCACCTGCCACGCTGCCTGCCACCAGATGGGGATGTCACCTTCCACGCTGCCTGCCACCAGATGGGGATGTCACCTTCCACGCCGCCTGCCACCAGATGGGGATGTCACCTTCCACGCTGCCTGCCACCAGATGGGGATGTCACCTTCCACGCTGCCTGCCACCAGATGGGGATGTCACCTTCCACGCTGCCTGCCACCAGATGGGGATGTCACCTTCCACGCTGCCTGCCACCAGATGGGGATGTCACCTTCCACGCTGCCTGCCACCAGATGGGGATGTCACCTTCCACGCTGCCTGCCACCAGATGGGGATGTCACCTTCCACGCTGCCTGCCACCAGATGGGGATGTCACCTTCCACGCTGCCTGCCACCAGATGGGGATGTCACCTTCCACGCTGCCTGCCACCAGATGGGGATGTCACCTTCCACGCTGCCTGCCACCAGATGGGGATGTCACCTTCCACGCTGCCTGCCACCAGATGGGGATGTCACCTTCCACGCTGCCTGCCACCAGATGGGGATGTCACCTTCCACGCTGCCTGCCACCAGATGGGGATGTCACCTTCCACGCTGCCTGCCACCAGATGGGGATGTCACCTTCCACGCTGCCTGCCACCAGATGGGGATGTCACCTTCCACGCTGCCTGCCACCAGATGGGGATGTCACCTTCCACGCTGCCTGCCACCAGATGGGGATGTCACCTTCCACGCTGCCTGCCACCAGATGGGGATGTCACCTTCCACGCTGCCTGCCACCAGATGGGGATGTCACCTTCCACGCTGCCTGCCACCAGATGGGGATGTCACCTTCCACGCTGCCTGCCACCAGATGGGGATGTCACCTTCCACGCTGCCTGCCACCAGATGGGGATGTCACCTTCCACGCTGCCTGCCACCAGATGGGGATGTCACCTTCCACGCTGCCTGCCACCAGATGGGGATGTCACTTGCTACGCTGCCTGCCACCAGATGGAGATGTCACCTTCCACGCTGCCTGCCACCAGATGGGGATGTCACTTGCTACGCTGCCTGCCACCAGATGGAGATGTCACTTGCTACGCTGCCTGCTACCAGATGGGAATGTCACTTGCCACCAGATGGGGATGTCACTTGCCACCAGATGGGGATGTCACTTGCTACGCTGCCTGCTACCAGATGGGAATGTCATTTGCCACCAGATGGGGATGTCACTTGCCACCAGATGGGGATGTCACTTGCCACCAGATGGGGATGTCACTTGCCACCAGATGGGGATGTCACTTGCCACCAGATGGGGATGTCACTTGCCACCAGATGGGGATGTCACTTGCCACCAGATGGGGATGTCACTTGCCACCAGATGGGGATGTCACTTGCCACCAGATGGGGATGTCACTTGCCACCAGATGGGGATGTCACTTGCCACCAGATGGGGATGTCACTTGCCACCAGATGGGGATGTCACTTGCCACCAGATGGGGATGTCACTTGCCACCAGATGGGGATGTCACTTGGCACCATGCCTGCCACCAGATGGGGATGTCACTTGCCACCATGCCTGCCACCAGATGGGGATGTCACTTGCCACCATGCCTGCCACCAGATGGGGATGTCACTTGCCACCATGCCTGCCACCAGATGGGGATGCCACTTGCCACCATGCCTGCCACCAGATGGGGATGCCACTTGCCACCAGATGGGGATGTCACTTGCCACCATGCCTGCCACCAGATGGGGATGTCACTTGCCACCAGATGGGGATGTCACTTGCCAATGTTGCCATGCTGCCTGCCATCAGAAGGAGGAGGGCGGAACAGCGGTGCGGGCAATGAGAGATGTCATCTCTCTCCCCGCCGCCGCACCGCTGACACTACTAGCTACTCTCAATTTTTATAAAAATGGCGCCGGGCGGCGCAATCACGCTACTTCTCATGCACCGCCCGGCCGAGCTCTTACGAGCTTTCCCGAGCCCGGCCGGCTTCGGAACGGCGCATGCGCAGTTGCGTGGTCGGCTCGCGGCCATCTTTTCTATGGGCACTGGTGCCCATAATAGACTTTAATGGGCAGCACAAAAGGGGGGGCGGCCGCGAAGTCGCTGCAGGAGCGGCGCCGCCCCTACACCACTGCCGCCCCGAGGCCTGGCCTCAGTGGCCTTGTGACTAATCCGGCCCTGGCGGTGTATTGTATTTCTGTCACTTGCAAGGGCCCTATCTCCTTTTTTTTTTTTTTTTTACAGCCACTGTATGTTGCTATGTGTTGGTGACCTAAAACTCCATAACAAGGTTTTAAAAGAAATATAACAGGAAGACAGCCCCGTGATCCACCTGAAAGACAAAGGGTGGCTTGGGCTCACCACATTTGTGTAGACAGTCCAGGAGGGTGCAAAGGGATACCCAACAAACCACACAAAAAACACCACAGCAGAAGGCTCCAAACAAAAGATGAAAAAAACAAAACAAAAAAAAAACCCCAACAACCACAACAAACTAAACCCAAGATGGAAAACAACAACCCAAAACAAAGCAAAAACTGAAACGAAACCAAATACAAGACCCAAACAGGCCAAAACAAACAAAATAACACACATAATTTCTTAGGGCATGGGTGCTCAACCTGTGGCCCTTTAGCTGTTGCAGAACTATAAGTCCCACGCGGCATTGCAAGCTGCTGACAGTTACTCCTAAAGGCAGAGGCATGATGGGAGCTGTAGTTCCGTCACAGCTGGAGGGCCACAGGTTGAGCACCCATGCCTTAAGGTGTTAAGGTTTCTCCCTCCAGGCCCCATGATGCTTCCCCACAGCCTGAGATGACATGGATAGTTCACCCATGCACCATGGGTGTTTAGGTATTATATGGGGGTTTTTTTTTTTTTTCAGCATTATGGTAGAAAGTTATGTACATCAATTCTATCAGATTTCCCCGTAGGTGTAGAATTTGATCGCTAATTTAATGTTTGCGAATTGCTACATTCATCATTTGATGGATATGTAATATGCTGTGAGCTTGCCCTCCTTCACAGATGGATTGACTCTCTTGCCAAGTTATGTCCTAACAACATACTCACGGTCCTGTTTTACTTTCAACTATGTAGTGCATGGGCCTGTCTGATTGCACACAAATTGAAAGTGTTTAGGTTTGACCTTATATTATATGGTTTTGGTAAAAGGAAAAGGAAAAATCGAAAAAGTTGTATAGTGTGAATCCAGCTTTCGGATGTGTTCGTTCATAGCATGTATTTCTCATTCGTTCATTTACAGACACAGTGCTTCCTTATTCAGAACCATAGGGTTATACCTCCCCCTACAGGAGTAGGACACTAGGCAGAAAAAAGACATGGCTACGCCCATGGGCAGTCTTAGGTGATATACACCCCCTCTCTGCTATAGGCCTTCAGTTCTTTTTCTGCCTAGTCAGGACCTAGTTCCCTGCTGGGATTTCTAGTCCTGGCAGATTTTATTTTTTGTTTGTGGATTTCCTGAATTTTTTCCGGTGAGATCTGCAATCAACTGCTGGACTGGGCGATGGGCTAGGCACTTGATTCAGTGGTCTCCCCAGTCTGGCCAGCGAGCACGTGCAGACCGCAGCTATGCGCTAGGTCTGCTGCAACATAGCCCCACTGGATGGGGGCTGGCCCTGCGAGTTAAACGTCTTGCGAGATCGCATACGACTGAGTCTCGGCATGAGTTGCAGCGTCCCTCATGACCGACAACCCCCCCCACTTCGGTGGTGAGGAGGTTCTCTCTGAAGAGGTGCCTGGCTGGTCCTGGTATGGTGAGTAAATGTCCCTCCCCTCTCCCCTTGGTGGGTTTGCGGTGGATGCGGGCTCCTCCCCAGGTCGGTCCTGCAGGTTTCCCTCCACCCTTGCACCCTCTCTTCCTGAGGTGGATGGTCCCTGGAGGTGCCCTGGTAGTCCCCCTTTACCCCTCCCTCTATATGGGGTAGTGTGGTGCCATAATGGATCCTGGGGGATGGAGTTGAGTACTGGTGGGCAGGGTGTGCGCATAGCCAGGTGTAGTGGTTACCGGGGGGAGACACTGGGCTCTCCCGGGGGTCTGGTGCCCGGATCCTCTTTCAGGGGCTTTCCTGGGGTCTGTCAGCCTTGTGTAGTGCAGCCGGCGGCCATTTTGCCGTAGGCGGCGTCTTTTCCCTCTAGTGCCCGCTGACGTCTTACGGCTGGCAGCCATGTTTTGTGTAGTTCGGCTGCCATCAGGCAGCAGCGGCCATCACTGTGTAGCCCAGACGACGTTTTTAGCAGGCGGAAGCTCCTCCTTTTAACCCGGTGCTGACTCCTGTGTTATCCTCTCCATCGGACACCACGTGTGTGCGGGACTACACCTGAGGCAGCAAGCGCTACGCCGGTGGGGTGGCGAGTCTGGTGAGGTCCCTTCCTCTCTCTGCTGCAGGCTGTGGGGTGTCCTGGTGTTCCGGTACTGCTACCAGCGTGTGTGTGTGTGTGTGTGTGTGTGTGTGTGTGTGGGGGGGGGGGGGGGGGTTCCAAATTAATAACTACTGCAGTAGGGAACAGACACAAAAGATACACTCAGCATCTTTCCAAATAACTGTTCTGCTTTATTATGACGCAATTGAAGGTTTTTATGCACATGATTACGTAGGTATCACATTAATATTACAATTGTACATTTATGGTAACAAGGGGCATTACATAGGCAGGCTAATTCTAATCAGGACTCGAAAGAATGTAAACATTTACTGAAAACATTATTAGTGCTGTGGGCACAGTGAGGGCAGTGTGCAATACATACAAAATACAATACAATTATATACAGAACGTACAAATTTCCATTACACCCCTATGGCATCTCAGGATTTGGCGCTTCGGCCTGTCCTGGCCATTGCCCTGGTGTGTCAAACACTGACAGAGTGGGCGAAGCTGTTGTGCCGTGACCTGGAGGGTGATCAGTTTCCTCCTGCCTTCACTGAATTGGTGGACCAGCTGGTTCAGGAGCTGCAGTTTGTCTGCGATGCCTCTTTGGACGCAGCTTCCTTGCTTTCTAAGCTGTCTGTTTCAGCCGTAGTGCTTTGGCGGGTATTGTGGCTGAAGTGTTGAACTGCGGACCAGGCCTCTACAAAAGCCCTAGCTGATCTGCCTTTTCAAGGCAATCGTTTGTTTGGGGCCACTCTAGATGATATCATTAAGAGTGTCATGGGGGGGGAGTACTTCTCTTCCACAGTCAAAAAAGGGGAAGGAGCCACATCGCAAGTGGTCCCTCAGGGTCCACTGATAAAGGCTCAGTCTTTCAAGCCCTCCTCAGGAGGTTCCAAGCAACCCTGATCGGGCAAACCGAGAGCAGGGTTTTCCAGACCCCCAGATAAGGCTCCTTGGGCATGATGGGCGCCCTCACTCACAGTCCGGGTGGGGGGGGTGTCTTCGCTGGTTTCCGGGCCCATGGACCTCTCTGATAAATGACATGTGGGTCCACGAAGTGATTCTGTCTGATTACAAGATCGAGTTCCAGTCTTGTCCCCCAAGCAGATTTGGCACTGCTTTGGGACATCCCTATGGTTCTGAATAAGTAAGAACTGTCTGTCAGAGAACGAATGAGAAAATAGGATTTTTGACTTGCCATAAAACCAGTTTCTGAGTTCCTTAACAGACACAGCACCCACTTCTGACACTGCTTGTGACAAAACTGAAGGCCTATAGCAGAGAGGGGGGGGTGTAGATCACCTTGGACTGCCCATGGGCGTAGCCAAGTCTTTTTTCTGCCTAGTGTCCTAATACTGTAGGTGGCGGTATAACCCTATGGTTCTGAATAAGGAAGCGCTGTGTCTGTCAGTGAACTCAGAGAAATTGATTTTACGGTAAGTCAAAAATACTATTTTTTTTTTTTTTTAATGTTTTTATTTTACCAAGAATTTATTTTTGTTTGTAATAATCATTACCTTTTTCTACATGTTTGGGAAGAGTGTCTACTCAATATTTTCCTGGGGTGGTTATAAAAAAAAAGTTTTTTTTTTTTTGGCTAACAAAATGGTAAACCCATCAGGAATACCATCTATGACTTATAACCACTTCAATACCAGGCACTTAGACACCTTCCCGCCCAGACCAATTTTCAGCTTTCAGCGCTGTCGCAATTTGAATGACAATTGCACGGTCATGCTACACTGTACCCAAACAAATTTTTTATCATTTTGTTCCCACAAATAGAGCTTTCTTTTGGTGGTATTTGATCACCTCTGCGATTTTTATTTTTTGCGCAACAAATAAAAAAAGACCAAAAATTTTGAAAAACACGTTTTTCTTTGTTTCTGTTAAAACTTTTTGTAAATAAATACGTTTTCTTCTTCAATGACGGGCACTGATATGGCTGCACTGACGGGCACTGATACGGCGGCACTGATGGGCACAGATGAGGTGGCACCGATGAGGTGGCACTGATGAGGTGGCACTGATGATGGGCACTGATAGGCGGCACTGATGGGCACTGATAGGTGGCACTGATGGGCACTGATAGGTGGCACTGGTATGCGGCACTGATGGGCACTCATAGGTGGCACGGATGGGCACTCATAGGCGGCACGGATGGGCACTTATAGGCGGCACTGATGGGCACTCATAGGTGGCATTGATGGGCACTCGTAGGTGGCATTGATGGTTACTTATGGGTGGCACTGATAGTTGGCACAGATGGGCACGGATGGGCACTGACAGGTGGCATGAATGGACACTGATGGGTGGCACTGATGGCATTGCTTATTTGCAGTGATGCCCCTAAGGGTGGCATTGCTGGGCATCACTGCAACATAATTGTGCCAATCAGTGCCCATTTGTGGGCACTGATTGGCACAGATTTGGCACACTGGGCACATGTGGATGGCCATGGGGTACATACCTGGCCATCCACATGTTGCCCCTTCCCTGGTGGTCCTAGTGGCGATCCCTGGTGGTCCAGTGTGGTGATCTGCGGGGGGGCTGCGCTGATAAACAATCAGCGCAGACCCCCCCTGCCAGGAGAGCCGCCGATCGGCTCTCCTCTACTTGCGTCTGTCAGACGCGAGTGAGGAAGAGCCGATCAACGGCTCTTCCTATTGACAGCGTGATCAGCCGTGATTGGACACGGCTGATCACGTGGTAAAGAGCCTCCGCCGGAGGCTTTTTACCAAGATCAGTGTAGCGGTGTGTCAGACTGACACACCGCTCCACCGATCGCCGCGATGCGCGCCCCCGGGGGCGCGCTGCGGCATGTTATCCTGCTGGACGTCATATGACGTCCAGTCAGGATAACAGAACCACTTCCCGGACGTCAATCCGCTATAGGGCGGGCGGGAAGTGCTTCATTTTTGTATGCCTAGGATAGAACTGAAAATAGACTATCTTGTGATATGCCATACTTGTAGTGAAATGCTTATCTTTATTTAGCTGCTGTTGATATTGTAATCTAATACCTTTTTTTGTTGGTGATAATTTATTTTCTCTTACAGAGCAACGTAGACCCGCGGGATGATGTTTTTGGTTACCCTCACCAATATGAAGATAAACCTTCACTAAGTAAAACCGAGGACAGAAAAGAATACAATATTGGTGTACTAAGGCATCTGCAGGTCATCTTTGGGCATTTGGCTGCATCCAGATTGCAGTATTATGTTCCTAGAGGATTCTGGAAACAGTTCAGGTAGGTTGCATCCAGTAAAAATGTGTTCTTTAAATTCACTACCATCTATTGAGGGACACAGCTTGATGATAAGTAACCTAGAGTTAGTCTGCCTACAGGAGAAATAGAGAGTAGACACACAAGAACTGAAGGCCACCTCCCTTGAAGCTATAACCCCTCACACCATATTTTCTTTTAGTGTCCTTGGTAGAATAGAGTTTTTTTTCCCTCTCTGCCATATTTTGCATTTGACTCTAAAAATATTTCTTTTATCAACAGCTACTCGAAAATGTAGCATGGATATGGGAAATAATGGATGTGTCTTCAGTTAGCCAATGAATGCAGTTTTTCCCAGTTCTAAAAGTATATTGGTGGTCTCTGCGACTGTGTTGCAGTTAGCAATGACCCCATCTGTATTCAAGTTATCCAAGTTCAAGCCAATCATCTGGGGATTTCTTGCAGAGTTTTAGACAGAAGCAAATGTAGCTCCCTGGCCACATTTGTGACTCCACCTCTCACTCCTGGTACAGTATTAAATCCGGGAATGTAATAGTTGGATACATCCACCAAGATGTTTACCTTTTTTATTATAACCTTTTTTCAGTGGTTTGATCTGCAAGGATTAGAAATATCCCAAAACCCCTATATAAAAAAGAAATCTGCATGAAGTGCAAAAACATATACATATAAAAATTAATATAAATGTCAAGACACTAGTACTCTAGTTGTAAATATTTCTGAATAGCAGATAACAGTAAATACAAAGTGACCCTGTCCCTTTTTTTTAAACAAATAATTTCACATTACTAACGAATTCAAATGTGATGTCAAACATAAGAACTCAAAAATAAACTCAAAAATAATGTTAAGCAAATGTCTATTAAAAATTCAAAAGTGACCCCCCCCCCTTTGTTGTTTTTCCTGTTGGGCTAGCCATTTGAGGTTTTTTGTTTTCTCTAGGTTTCTTTCACTCCAGCTGTGTCCCCCAATAGATGGGGGAAAAATGTGTTTTAGGGTGAATGCAAAAATCCTATTATTGCTTGGTAACATAACCAAATAAACTCTGTCTAGGCCAGAATGGTTAAAAGTCTGGATTATTTGGTTCAGTTTCAAGAGTTATGGAGCAGTTTGCAGTGTTTTGGGGAATCTTCCAGACCTGGCCTGCTCGTATACAAAAACTGTTCTTGAGAAAAAAAAATTGGACAAATATATTTCATATGAAACGCAATATAATTGCGCAGTGACTAAGTTATTGATACTCCTGCCTTGCAGCAAAAGGCACCACAGTTTAAATCCCAGCCAGGACAACTACCTGCATGGAGTTTGCATGTTTTCCCTGTGCTTTTGTGGGATTCCTTAGGGTGCTCTGGTTTCCTCCCACATTCCATAGACCTTTTGTTAGGTTAATTGGATCCTGTAAATTGGCCCTAATGACTGATGTGTGTAAATTGTTGATGCTTTATACAAATCGAATATTCAGTGGAAATGCAATGGCCAATAGGCTTATATGATTATGTCTCTTTATTGGTCTTCATCTGTAATTGGATATGAGGTGTTAAAAATTGGTGCTATTAGTTTCTAACTCCCAGCGCAAATTCAAAGGAATAGAAAATGTAGAAATGCTGTCATTGGCTGTTTAACCACTTTCTACCCGGCCCATTGTAAAATGACGCCCAAGTGGGAGCCCTATTCTGGGAGGACATCATATGATGTCCTTCCCAGAACGCGTCTTGCAGGGGCCCTGCAGGCTGTGCTTCGGCTTGATCGGTCACCCTCTGTATCCGGTAAACACAGCGAGATGACTGTTCAGTGTACTGGCCTGCTGCCAGTACCATGTGATCACTGTGACCAATCACAGCAGACCACATGACAATTATAAACAATGAATGGCCATGCCATTCATTGTATTACTAGCTGTAATTGATCACATGGTACAGACAGGGCCAATCACAGCTTACACACTACACATTATTTTATTCAGTAAAAATGCCTGCTTATAGCAGTGAAAATCATTGCTATGTGCAATCGGTGTGTTAAAAAAAAAAAAAATCCTGTTCACCTTGCCAGAGTATTAGTTTTACTATGGTAACTGTGTTGCTCTGGTCATGGTATGTAAAAAAAAAAAAAAAAAAAAAAAAGTATTTTTTAAATACATAAGATCACCAGTCAGTGTTCCTGATCACTGCCACAACAGTTACATGATGACGCTGCAGTGGTGACAGTGTTTATTAAAAAAAACTAAAAATAAGTCCTAATTTTCCAAAAGATTTACAAAAAGTTACAACTTCAAAGAACGTGCTATGCCCATTTTACTAAATATCTTAGACTGTCTACTTTATAAAAAGGAGTCAGAAAATTGTGAATTAACATTCACAGTTTACCTACTTGTTACTTATTTCATATGTAAATTTTCACACACCTCCTCTAGTGGCTCTCTGTGTATCTGTTGTTGAGGTAAACGGCTGTCTATTGGTCTACTCCAAACAAATTAACACATTAGACTTGAAGGATGTTTCCACTTTTGCCGTCAATCTTGAGAAGACCATACAGCATGTCTAATAGAAAAAATAAATACCCTTTTAGATGTTTCTAACCTTGCAAATGCAACTGCCAATGTGTTTACCACCTTCTTAAATACAATGTACAAGTTGTGAATGTTAATGTTATAGAAGAGAGGTTTTATAAAAAAAAAAAAAAAAATAAACAAAAAAATTGATTTTTATTTCTCTTTTCTTCTTAGGCTTTGGGGTGAACCAGTTAACCTGAGGGAGCAACACGATGCTTTAGAATTTTTTAATTCACTTGTCGATAGTTTAGATGAAGCATTGAAAGCATTAGGGCATCCAACCATGTTAAGTAAAGTTTTAGGAGGATCCTTTGCTGATCAAAAAATTTGTCAAGGGTGCCCCCATAGGTAAGTGGTATTAACTAGGCTGGAATCTGCACAAATGTAATGTCTGTCTTTGTTTTTATTTTGCCCAGGGATGGAAAAGTAGCCACGGTGGCAGGTGGTAATTTTTGTAATTGGTACAGACTTTCATTTGTTTTACTGCAGTTTTCTTCCTCTGTAAGGCTGCTTTCACACTAAGGCACTATAGCGCTAAAAATAGCGCCTGCATAGCGCCTGTAAAGAGCCTCTCCTGTCACCTCGGGCTTTCACACTGGAGCATGCGCTGGCAGGATGCCAAAAATCCTGCAAGCTGCATCTTTGAAGCGGTGTAGGAGTGGTGTAAACACCACTCCTACAGCTCCCCTGCCCATTGAAATCAATGGGCAGTGCCGGTAGGGCGCATTTAACCCTTTTTTGGCCGTTGGCGTGGGTTAAAAGTGCCCTACTAGCGGCTGAAAATGGCCTGCAAAAATGACGGTAAAGAGCCGCCAAAAATAGCAGTGCTTAACCGTCAACGCCCCAGTCTGAGAGTAGCTTAAATGTTTGCACACATCTCGAAAATCTATGTTTTTTGTATTTTTAAGGTACGAATGTGAAGAATCCTTTACAACTCTGAATGTAGATATTAGGAACCACCAAAACCTGCTTGACTCAATGGAACAGTATGTCAAAGGAGACCTACTGGAAGGTGCAAATGCATATCACTGTGAAAAATGCAACAAAAAGGTAAAAAGTTCTCCTTATTCTTAGAAATGTATGTGTTAAATTCATAAAATATGATCTAAGCTGTTAATGGATTTTAAAACCTTCCTACAGTCCATGTTTTTTGGGATAGACTTAGAAGAGTTTCTATCACGTTTTCTATTAAGGTTTGTAACCCCATTGAGATTTTAGCACACTTTCTGTCCCTTTGACAGCAGAGCAAGAAGTGAGGAGAGGTCATCAGTTGGACAGGAAGACTGTAAAAATTACCTGACAGAGGTTATAACCCTTTGCTTTCCTAACAGGAAGTAATCTTCCTAATGGAAATATAGGCTTTAAAAATGATACTGGCTCTTTTCCTTCCCCACTCCAAAAAATAGTATATAATTATTATTCAGGATTTAGACCGTTTGTGCAGCACTTCACAATCTAAATGGAGACAGAACAGTTATAATACAAGAGGGTTAGACGGGCCCTGCTCATAAAAGCTTAGAATCCAATAGAGTGGGGAAACGGTTAAAAAGGGTAATAACTGGGGGTGGTGAGCTCATTGGAGTTTGAAAACTAGCTAGTGATGGTCTTGAAGAATTGAGTTTTCAGGTATCGTCTAAAGGTGGCTAGAGTAGGAGATAGCCGGACAAATTAAGGCCTCATTCACATGAGACGGAGTCCACCTCGGTCCGCAGGCTCAGCGGGAGATCTCTCCGTTGATCTCCGCTGAGCCGGCGGATGACAGGTCCCTCTCTGCTCACTGAGCGGGGAGGGGCTTGTCAGGCGCCGCTGCTGCCTATGGAGGGATTGGATGAAAACGGACAGCATGTCCATTTTCATCAGATCTCATCTGATCCACCAGCGACGGATCTGGACGTAGGGCCATCCGTCTGCTTTTAGCGGATCGGACAGGGTCAGATGTCAGCGGACATGTCTCTGCTGACATCCGTCGCTCCATAAGCTAACATGGAGTGCCCGTTCAGGTCTGCCGTCAAAACTGACAGGCGGACCTGAACGATCCGATCGTGTGAAAGGAGCCTAAGATAGTTTCAGAATATGTGTGGGGCTCTGCAGAAGTCCTAGAGATGATCATGGGAGTAGGAGACACAAGATCTAGAGAGCAGGAGGTCTTGGGAGGACGGTTTGGGTGATATTTGGAGACTAGATTGGTGATGTAGCTTGGGGCAGAGTTGTGAATGGCTTTGTATGTTAGTATTTTAAATTTGATTCACTGGGAAATCAGAAGTCAACATAGGGATTGGCAGGGGGAGGTGGCAGACACCGAGTGGTTGGTGAGGTGGTAGTTGGTAAGGTAGGTAGACTCATTTGAACAGAGTTGGGCTTAAAGGTGAATTCTTCCTTTCTTTTCACTAGAACTGAATGGAATGATCCCAGCATAGATTATACCTCTGTAACATGTTGCTCTGTTGTCTGCAGATCCCCTGATATTGTGGATTTAGTTGTGGCTTTGTATCATGTGACACTCTGTATAGCCTGCTGATAGACCAGTCACTTCCTGCAGCAGCTAAAGTCTGTAACACTCCTCTGTGCAGTCTTTCAGACTCTGCAAATTGATGTAACTTCCTTCACAGCTCTGATTGTGGGTGGGACTGAATATGTCCTAATTAGCATTCAATCCCACCCAGTCACTACCACAGAGTCCAAACCACGCATGTCCCACCTCACAGATCACAACATTATTCAAGAAGGAAACTCCTTCACACACAGCCTGTTCTGAAAGCTAGCAGTGCTGCTTCTAAGCAGGATTGAATGGATCACAATTAGAGTTCAATCCTGCCCAGTTAAATGTGCCAACCAGTGTAAACAAGTGGAGTCCTCAGAACCTGCTCTCTGTGAAGTGATTAATTTACATTTGATGGAAACACCTTCATAATAATCTCTGTAGTCTTGCAGTAAGCCATTATTCTTTCGCTTACTGCAAAACAGGGATGACACAGGAGGAGGTATAACACATTTACACCTTGAACCACCCACATGAAGTCTCAAACACCCACAGTAACCCTAGGACCCACCCACATCAACTCCCAGAACTGGTACAAGTGATTTCCATAGCCCACTCTGAAACTACAGAGGCTCAAATGATCATGGGACATGTAGTATGAGGACTGGAAAAGGAAGGAGACAGGAAGTCGGAGAACTTTAAAATTCAACCAGGAGGAGGAGTGACATCACAGGCACACAAAGCTGCTGTATACAGCTAAATGAGGTAACTTGCACACAAACTGACAGTGGGGTTGTGATTCATTTATATTCACATTGCATCTATTGTTTTGGTTAAGAAAAGCTGGAGTTCTTAAAGACTTTCACAAGTCTTGGCTCTGATTTTACAGTCATGAATGAGCACAGATTAGCTGGTGTCTTTTTTTTAATGATTTTTCCTTTTCAATTGAAGGCAACATCTGCTATAAAACACAGATTTATGTTAGGCTTTATTGCAATGTAAACTGTTCAGCAGTGCATTTTCACATTTGGGCAGTTACATTTTATGGAAGCTTTTTTTTTTTTTTTTTTTTTGCAAAGGCTGTTATTACTGTGCTTTTATATGGTCCATGTAATGAAACATTGCTTTTTAATCATAAGATAAAATACTAAGTCAACTGTGAATTTATTAGCATAATACTAATTCTCGTATGTGTCTTAGGTTGATACAGTGAAGCGTTTGCTGATCAAGAAGCTGCCTCCTGTTCTAGCCATCCAGCTGAAACGCTTTGACTATGACTGGGAAAGGGAATGTGCAATTAAATTCAATGACTATTTTGAGTTTCCACGAGAGCTAGATATGGAGCCATATACAGTGGCTGGTGTAGCAAAGTTAGAAGGAGATGATGTGCACCCTGAAAATCAGGTCATCCCAAATGAACAGACTGAAAATGAACCTGCTGGAAGCACTAAATACAGATTGGTTGGGGTGTTGGTGCACAGTGGGCAGGCCAGTGGAGGTCATTACTATTCTTACATCATCCAAAGAAATGGAGGAGATGGCGAAAAGAATCGATGGTATAAGTTTGATGATGGGGATGTCACAGACTGCAAAATGGATGATGATGAGGAAATGAAGAATCAGTGCTTTGGCGGAGAGTACATGGGTGAAGTGTTTGACCACATGATGAAAAGAATGTCATACCGGCGTCAGAAAAGGTGGTGGAATGCCTATATTCTTTTTTATGAACGCATGGACACTCTAGATAAAGACAACGAGCTGATCAAATATATAAATGAGCTTACAATCACATCAAAACCCCACCAGATCAAGATGCCATCAGCCATTGAGCGAAGTGTACGAAAGCAAAATGTGCAATTCATGCATAACAGAATGCAATTCAGCTTAGAATATTTTCAGTTTATAAAGAAGTTACTAACGTGTAACAGTGTCTACCTGAATCCTCCCCCAGGTTTGTATTTATATTCCTTCAGCTGTATAGTTTATATATTTTATATTAGACCAGTATCTGTCACATTGTTAAAATAAGTCATGTTACATGGAGTGATTTTTCTTTCTTTTTAGTGTGTGTGTATAAAACACATAATGAGAATTTCAAATGACAAGTATTTCATCTTTTTTTTTTTTTCTGTACAGCTTTAGTGATATTACTTGGCTTTAAGTATGTCCCATGTTGTGTAGGATGCCCTGTCCTCTTCCTGCCAGGGACCCGACCCCCCCCTCCTGCTCCTCCTGCAGCCAGGGACCCCCCTCCTCTCCTCCTGCAGCCAGGGACCCCCCTCCTCTCCTCCTGCAGCCAGGGACCCCCCCTCCTCCTGCTGCAGCCAGGGACCCCCCCTCCTCCTGCTGCAGCCAGGGACCCCCCCTCCTCCTGCTGCAGCCAGGGACCCCCCCTCCTCCTCCTGCAGCCAGGGACCCCCCCTCCTCCTCCTGCAGCCAGGGACCCCCCCTCCTCCTCCGGCTGCCAGGGACCCCCCCTCCTCCTCCGGCTGCCAGGGACCCCCCCCTCCTCCTCCGGCTGCCAGGGACCCCCCCTCCTCCTCCGGCTGCCAGGGACCCCCCCTCCTCCTCCTGCAGCCAGGGACCCCCCCTCCTCCTCCTGCAGCCAGGGACCCCCCCTCCTCCTCCTGCAGCCAGGGACCCCCCCTCCTCCTCCTGCAGCCAGGGACCCCCCCTCCTCCTCCTGCAGCCAGGGACCCCCCCTCCTCCTCCTGCAGCCAGGGACCCCCCCTCCTCCTCCTGCAGCCAGGGACCCCCCCTCCTCCTCCTGCAGCCAGGGACCCCCCCCTCCTCCTCCTGCAGCCAGGGACCCCCCCTCCTCCTCCTGCAGCCAGGGACCCCCCCTCCTCCTCCTGCAGCCAGGGACCCCCCCTCCTCCTCCTGCAGCCAGGGACCCCCCCTCCTCCTCCTGCAGCCAGGGACCCCCCCTCCTCCTCCTGCAGCCAGGGACCCCCCCTCCTCCTCCTGCAGCCAGGGACACCCCCCTCCTCCTGCAGCCAGGGACCCCCCCTCCTCCTCCTGCAGCCAGGGACCCCCCCTCCTCCTCCTGCAGCCAGGGACCCCCCCCCCTCCTCCTCCTGCAGCCAGGGACCCCCCCCTCCTCCTCCTGCAGCCAGGGACCCCCCCCCTCCTCCTCCTGCAGCCAGGGACCCCCCCCCTCCTCCTCCTGCAGCCAGGGACCCCCCCCCCTCCTCCTCCTGCAGCCAGGGACCCCCCCCCTCCTCCTCCTGCAGCCAGGGACCCCCCCTCCTCCTCCTGCAGCCAGGGACCCCCCCCCCCTCCTCCTCCTGCAGCCAGGGACCTCCTCCTCCTCCTGCAGCCAGGGACCTCCTCCTCCTCCTCCTCCTGCAGCCAGGGACCTCCTCCTCCTCCTCCTCCTGCAGCCAGGGACCTCCTCCTCCTCCTGCAGCCAGGGACCTCCTCCTCCTCCTCCTGCAGCCAGGGACCTCCTCCTCCTCCTCCTGCAGCCAGGGACCCCCCCCCTCCTCCTCCTGCAGCCAGGGACCCCCCCCTCCTCCTCCTGCAGCCAGGGACCCCCCCCTCCTCCTGCAGCCAGGGACCTCCTCCTCCTCCTGCAGCCAGGGACCTCCTCCTCCTGCAGCCAGGGACCCCCCCCCTCCTCCTCCTGCAGCCAGGGACCCCCCTCCTCCTGCAGCCAGGGACCCCCCCCCTCCTGCTCCTCCTGCAGCCAGGGACCCCCCCCTCCTGCTCCTCCTGCAGCCAGGGACCCCCCCCCTCCTGCTCCTCCTGCAGCCAGGGACCCCCCCCCTCCTGCTCCTCGTGCAGCCAGGGACCCCCCCTCCTGCTCCTCGTGCAGCCAGGGACCCCCCCTCCTGCTCCTCGTGCAGCCAGGGACCCCCCCTCCTGCTCCTCGTGCAGCCAGGGACCCCCCCCCTCCTGCTCCTCGTGCAGCCAGGGACCCCCCCCCCCCTCCCTCCTGCTCCTCGTGCAGCCAGGGACCCCCCCCTCCTGCTCCTCGTGCAGCCAGGGACCCCCCCCCCCCCCCTCCTGCTCCTCGTGCAGCCAGGGACCCCCCCCCCCTCCCTCCTGCTCCTCGTGCAGCCAGGGACCCCCCCCCCTCCCTCCTGCTCCTCGTGCAGCCAGGGACCCCCCCCCCTCCTGCTCCTCGTGCAGCCAGGGACCCCCCCCTCCTGCTCCTCGTGCAGCCAGGGACCCCCCCCCCCCTCCTGCTCCTCGTGCAGCCAGGGACCCCCCCCCCCTGCTCCTCGTGCAGCCAGGGACCCCCCCCTCCTGCTCCTCGTGCAGCCAGGGACCCCCCCCTCCTGCTCCTCGTGCAGCCAGGGACCCCCCCCCTCCTGCTCCTCGTGCAGCCAGGGACCCCCCCCCCTCCTGCTCCTCGTGCAGCCAGGGACCCCCCCCCTCCTGCTCCTCGTGCAGCCAGGGACCCCCCCCCTCCTGCTCCTCGTGCAGCCAGGGACCCCCCCCCTCCTGCTCCTCGTGCAGCCAGGGACCCCCCCCCCTCCTGCTCCTCCTGCAGCCAGGGACCCCCCCCTCCTCCTGCAGCCAGGGACCCCCCCCTCCTCCTCCTGCAGCCAGGGACCCCCCCCTCCCCCTCTTGCTCCTCCTCCATTAAAGGGAAGTTTTTACTACCTTTTAACAGGATTTTTGAATGGTGGCAAGGATCCTATGACTCATTAGGATCTACCCTATGGATGCTGTAAAGGTGGCTTGTTTTTTTCCCCATCAGCCAGTAGGGTTTAAAAAAATAAATAATTCCTACATTCACACAAGTGAGATGGAAAAAGGAATCCTTTGCACTGAGACATTCTATGTGCAGCCAATCTGATCCTCTGAATTGGCTGCAGCTGCTGATCGACAAGTTTTCCAAAATTCCTGTTCAACAGAAGTCAATCGGAGATGGCCATGCAGACCTTGCAGAACTGACTGAATTTGGATCCATCTGTGGTCGACTTTAACAGGCAGTGTTAACAATGAAAGAACTTGTCAATAAGGGGAGGGTCCCCAGCGCAGCTTTTTTTTTAGCCGCTTCGCCCAAAGCAATCAACCATTGCAATGCCAGACAGATTTCTTCAGAATCTAGCTGCCTGCATGGCATGGGACATAGATTTAGTACTAATAAGTTATGTTGCCTTTCAGCTTTAAAATAAAGACTCCATTGTAAGATTTGGGTTTTATTATAACCTTTCTTCCTAGTGTAATCCATCTAAATTATAGTTTGGGAACAAATCATACACAGAAAACACAATTTTCAAGTCTGGGCATGTTGTTCATAGGTAAAAGCTTGAAAACCGCATACAAATGTGTGCACTAATGCCTGCATCAGGCATATGGACTCATATTCAGTGGGCCCTTTGCCCATCTTTTTCAGAGCAGTACCAAAGGCTGCTTAAGAGACCATTTTTGGACCCACTCATCCATTCACCTTAGTACCAGTTAAAGTGAGGAAACCTTTTATCTTTATCATACAGCACAGAACTTCATTCATAGACCTGCCTAAGTATTCCTATGTTACCCAGACTCTTAAAGAGGAGTTCCCATTTTAAAACCAAAATTAAGTCAGCAGCTACAAATATTGCAGCTGCTGACTTTTAATAATTGGACACTTACCTGTCCCACGGTCCAGCGATGCGGGGGATAGAAGCTCCGCTAAACTCCGCTGTGGCCGCTCAGTCATCTGGGACCTGTAATGTGTCCCAGATGATTGACAAGAGGGAGGGGGCAGAGCTGAGCCCTTCTTGCGCCGAGGGGAAGTGATATCACCAGCCCAGGCACTGAGGGAGGCAGACTGAGGGACCCCCTAGCAACAGCCATTTAGAGGTGAGTAAAAAAAAAAAACATTTTTTCCAAATCTTTTGTTTTTTGTTTTTTTTTTTTGTTTTTGTTTTTGTTTTGTTTTTTTAGGAACATTTATGCTTTTTTTTTTTTTGGTGGAACACCACTTTAAGAACCCTCTGAAGGATTGCCTTCCATTATGGGTGAAGCCTAAACCCTGGATAGGTTTCTCTGTACTCCTTTTACGTATCTGTTGCTGACTTAACACCTGACCTGATGGTATCAAGTCCTCTGTAATAAGTATACTGTAGATTACATCTTTATCCTACAGGACATACAGTAGTGCTATGTTTGCAAGCGGCTCCTGGGGGACAGGTGTAAATGCACCTTATAGAATGACTGTGCAAACTCGGGGAGGTGATTTTTTTTTTTTTTTTTTTCTTCAATCACGATTCCGGCTACATCACTGTTAAGCTGGTCTCTGTATGTAGCTATCTGGATTGGCCTTTCCTCAGCTTGACTTTGGAGTGCTGTACTAGACTGGAGATTGTGGGACTAGCCTGTAATGTTCCACCTATGACACTTTTCAGACCTTCATGTACTGGTAAAAGTAAATTTTTCCAGATCCAGACACATGGCATTGCTGCAGCACTTACCCTGTCCCTGAAGACTCACTTTGTGATTAGGTTGTTCGAACTGAGCACCAGTAATAAACTCGTAAATAGGATGGCTAACGACCTTTTAAGTTTCTCGCTTTCCATTAGTCTTACATTGGAAAGGGGATAATGCTGAGGGATTAAGCGCTGATGTTCTACTGGGTAGTTTATGCCAACCTTTGAGTCTTTCCTGGCTCCGTTTGGTGTGGCTGCCTCCTCTGGCCGATAAAATTCTGCATCACTGCAGTGAAATCCTCCCTAAATGGAATAAATAGCCCTGATGTTTACTGACTGTGATTGCAGATGCCTTAAGTGTGCTCCTGCGCCTTCCCTTGCAGAATCCCCATCTGAATTGCCAGCAGCCTTAGCACTCTCTGCACCTTCAGCCACAAAATTTGATGCAGAGTCTCTCCAGTCCTTAATAGACGAACCTGCATCTAAGGAGTCAGTGTTCTGCCATTATTGCACAACTAAAAGACTGCTTGGGCTATTGTTGATTCAATAGGCACCACTTTAAAACTGCTGAGAATATACCAAATTATCATTGAAGTATATTAAGTAAATCACCCAGTATATCCGATCATATGCGAATAAACCACAACATAAAATAAAACAATAAAGTCCCAAAAAGACCACTGTGCCAAATTCTTCGTGATTCAACCATACACAGGAAAAATTGGGCTCCTACAATCAGTGTGATACTAGAATTCCAGTGCTGCATTCAGTTGTGTCCACCTCAGTGTATAAAATGTGCCTTTTATCTTAAATCACCAGAGGCACATAGGGGAGAATACAGGGTGTCTCTAACCACTTTTTTTTGACCCCTTAATGACCATGTCATTTTTTGTAATACGGCACTGCGTCACTTTAACTGACAATTGCGCGGACGTGCGATGCTGTACCCAAAAAAAATTGACATCCTTTTTTTCCCCACAAATAGAGCTTTCTTTTGGTGATATTTTATCACCTCGGCGGTTTTTATTTTTATAAACAAAGCGACATTTTTGAAAAAAAAAAAAAAAAATTATTATAATATCCCAATTTAAAAAAAAAACACATTTTTTCATCAGTTTAGGCCAATATGTGGTGGACAGATTGGACATTTGACACTTTTTTTTTTTTTTTGGGACCATTGACATTTATACAGCGATCAGTGCTATAAAAATGCACTGATTACTGTGTAAATGTGTCTGGCAGGAAGGGGGTTAACTGTTCCTTCGTGTATTTCTAACTATGGGGGGATGGGACTGACTGGAGGAGACAGTTCACTGTTACTAGGAACAGCAGATCTCTCTCCTCCCCTGTCAGAACAGGGATTTGTGTGTTTACATATACAGATCCCCGTTCTGGCTTTCGTGCCCACTATTACGGGTGGCCGTCTGCCATCGCGGCCACGTGCATCGGGTCCCCCGCCGTGCAGTGGGCGCGCATGCCTGCTATGTCTCTTTTAAAGGTGCCGATGTACAGGTACGGCGATTCGCGGGAACAAGCTGACCTGCCGCCGTATAATGGCAGTTGGTCGGCAAGTGGTTAAACATCTATTGGCAACTTCAGGTGTATACCACTTTAAGAGGTCTACGCTGCTTTCCAGGACATTGCAGTACTCGGATTAAATAAATATATCCATAGTGTAGCATTGGCGTAAAAAGGATGTCACATTTAAGCAAATCAATACTGCATATAAAACTGCATTAGGGTCATGAAACGCATTGCCAGCTCCAAGCTAAATGTCTTAATATCTGAGAAAAAATATATACCTTAGCTGGCAAATAACATGTATAGTATGTGATATAATACTAAATGGCTTCAAGAAGACTAGGGATTTCATTTTATTCCCAAAAATATGGGATATGATATCTCCCTATTGGTGAGATTGTCCCCCTTGCATTTATGTACATAGTGACTGTCTATTGTAAGAGGAAATGTCTTCTTTGCCTCCACAAGATAGCTTTAGTGAGCATGGTGTCCACACATGCGTGGCCGACGTCATGTGACGCTGTTGTGTCGGTCGTTTTGAGACACAATCTTATAAATAGAGAGGGAGAAGCAGCCATTTTTCTTTGCCAGCCATATGGGGATCATCTGCACCCCCCCCCCCCCCCCATTTTCTTTCTTCCCCCTATTTATGCACTTTTTTTGTACCTTAACCCTGACAAAACCTTGAGTTTAGGCGAAACATGTAGGTTTTTTCATTTTGGGAGCACTTTATTCTGTTTACCGTATTTATCGGCGTATAACACGCACCTTATTTTAAGCGGGAAATTTCAGGAAAAAACTTACATTTTAAATAAAAGAACTTCAAAGCAAAATAACGGTCAGTGCCCATCGATGCAGCCTCACCAGTGCATGAAGATTAGAGACGCCGGGTTACAGAGTGGGGATCTCCCATTTACTCAGCAGCTGCTGTAACACGAAGTCCCGCCTCCTTGACCGGCTTTTATGATAGACCGAACACTGGTCCAGTGCCAGGACATGTGACATCTGTCATAGGAGCTGGTCCAGGAGGCGGCTGCCGAGTAAACCGGAGATCCCTACTCTGTGTAATCCGGCGGTGCTTGCTATGGGTGCCCCCATAGCTTGCTATGGGGGCACCTGAGCCCAGTCACAGCTCCCTGTGTCCATTCAGACAAGGAGCCCTGACCTAGTCCCATCCCTTCTCACTCCTGATTGGCTATCTGACTTTGACAGCAGCAAGTGCCAATGGTGCCGCTGCGGTGTCTCAGCCGCGGGAGAATCTCGGACGGCTGAGACACTAGACATCTCTGGACATAGGGACCTCAGGTAAGAGTTAGGGCTGCTGCTACACACAGAAGGCTTTTTATCTTAATGCATTAACCCTTTCACGACTAAGCCTATTTCTGACATTTGGTGTTTACAAGTTAAAATCCGTACTTTTTGCTAGAAAATTACTTAGAACCCCCAAACATTATAAATATATATTTTTTAGCAGAGAATCTGGAGAATAAAATGGCGATTGTTGCAATATTTTATGTCACATGATATTTGTGCAGCGGTGTTTTAAACTCAACTTTTTGGGAAAAGGGACACTTAATGAATTTTAAAAAAACGAACCAGTAAAGTTAGCCCAATTTTTTTGTATAATGTGAAAGATAATGTTACGCTGAGTAAATAGATACCAAACATGTCACACTTTATAATTGCACGCACTCGTGGAATGGTGACAAACTACGGTACCTAAAAATCTCCATAGGCGACGCTTTAAATTGTTTTTACAGTTACCAGGTTAGAGTTACAGAGGAGGTCTAGTGCTAGAATTATTGCTCTCTGACGATCACGGCGTTACCTCACGTGTGATTTGAACACAGTCTACATATGCGGGCGCCACTTACGTATGCATTTTCTTTGCTGCGCGAGCTCGCAGGGACGGGGGCGCTTTAAAAAAAAAAAAAATGTTTTTTTCTTATTTTATTTATTTTTATATTATTAAATTGTGTTAAAAAAATTTTGATAACTTTTATTGCTGTCACAAGGAATGTAAAAACATCCCTTGTGACAGTAATAGGTGGTGACAGGTACTCTTTATGGAGGGATCGGGGGTCTAAAAGACCTCTAATCCCTCCTTTGCACTTCAAAGTATTCAGGTCACCGAAAATGGCGATTCTGAATACTGTATATTTTTTTAAATCTGGCGCCATTGGCAGCCAAGTAAGCGGCGGCAGATCGTGGATAGGCTCTCCCGGTGGGACGGAAGGCCCAGTCAGAGCAGCGGGAGGGGGGAGGATCTCCCCTCCCGCTCCTCCGGGATAACAATCAAGCGGCTTTTAGCCGCATCAGTTGTTATCCCTGGAAAGCCAACCACGTGCTCTAAAAAGCAGTACCGGGATGATGCCTGCAGCTGCGGGCATCATCCCGGTATAACCCCCGAAAGCCGAGGGCGCACATCTGCGCGCGCTTGGCGGGAAGGGGTTAAGTTAAAAAACCTTCTGACTGTATAATTCCTTTAAGGCCTCATGCACACTGGACATTAAAATAACGTTATAAAAACAATAGCGTTTATTAGCTTTTTTTTTTTTTTTTTTTCAATGGATCAAAAATGTTAAACGCTGGTGAGCGACGTTTATCAGCATTGGAGCGTTTTTTACAGCTGAAAAATGTCTCTCAAAACCCACTAGTTTTGGGGTTTTTTTACTGCTCAAAAACGCCACTGCCCAAAACTGCTCATACCAGCCTATGTGTGCATGGACACATAGGATAACATGATGGAGAGTTTAATGACTGTAGGAAAAACATCTACAGCCAAAAACAGCTGCTGTAAAAACGTCAAACGTCCAATGTGTACGAGGCCTAATGCTTAACTATCTAGATTCAGTCCACAGTATTTCTGAACCTAGGTATGAGTATTATCAGCACAGGCAGAGTGACCTATTATGAATTAGAATTTTCTAGCCAGCCTAATGCCCCGTACACACGGTCGGATTTTCAGACGGAAAATGTGTGATAGGACCTTGTTGTCGGAAATTCTGACCGTGTGTAGGCTCCATCACACATTTTCCATTGGATTTTCCGACCCACAAAGTTTGAGAGCAGGATATAAAATTTTCCGACAACAAAATCCATTGTCGGAAATTCTGATCGTGTGTACACAAATCCGACGGACAAAGTGCCACGCATGCTCAGAATAAATAAAGGGATGAAAGCTATTGGCCACTGCCCCGTTTATAGTCCCGACGTACGTGTTTTACGTCACCGCGTTTAGAATGATCGGATTTTCCGACAACTTTGTGTGACCGTGTGTATGCAAGACAAGTTTGAGCCAACATCCGTCGGAAAAAATCCTAGGATTTTGTTGTCGGAATGTCCGAACAAAGTCCGACCGTGTGTACGGGGCATAAGACATCTTGAGCCAGTTTCAAGTACTAATGAGGTAGACGTCAGAGTGAGTATATGTGTATGTATGTATGCACACACACAGTGGATTTAAGGTCTACACACCCCTGTTAAAATGTCAGGTTTCTGTGATGTAATAAAATGAGACAAAGCTAAATCACTTCAGAACTTTTACCACCTTTAATGTAACCTATAAACTGTACAACTCATTTGAACAACAAACTGATATCTAAGGTGGAGGGAAGTAAAAAATATGGTTGCATAATTGTTGAAAACCATTAAACTAATACTTTGTCGAAGCACCTTTTTGATTTTTTTTTTTTTTTTTTTTTTTTTTTTTTACAGCACTCAGTCTTTTTGGGTATGAGTCTATAAGCATGGCACATCTTGACTTGGCAATATTTGCCCACTATTCTTTGCAAAAACACTCAATCTGTCAGATTGCGAGGGAATCTCCTGTACACAGCTTTTTTCAGATCACCCCACAGACTTTCAATCGGATTCAGGTCTTGGCTCTGGCTGGGCCATTCCAAAACTTTAATCTTCTGGTGAAGCCATTCATTTGTTGATTTGGATGTATGCTTTGGGTTGTTGTCCTGCTGAAAGATGACGTTCCTCTTCATGTTCCACTTTCTAGCTGAAGCCTGAAGGTTTTGTGCCTATATTGACTGGTATTTAGAACTGTTAATAATTCCCTTTACCTTGTCTGAGGCCCCTGTTCCAGCTGATTAAAAACGGTCTCAAAGCATGATGCTGCCACCACCACGCTTCACTGTGGGTATGGTGCTCTTTTAGTGATGTGCAGCGTTTTTTTTTTTTTTGCGCCAAACATATCTTTTGGAATTATGACCAAAAAGTTCAACCTTGGTTTCATCAGACCATAACACATTTTCCCACATGCTTTTCGGAGACTTCAGATGTGTTTTGCAAAATTTAGCCAGCTTGGATGTTTTTCTTAACCACTTCAGCCCCGGAAGGATTTACCCCCTTCCTGACCAGAGCACTTTTTACAATTCGGCACTGCGTCGCTTTAACTGCTAATTGCGCGGTCATGCAATGCTGTACCCAAACGAAATTTGCGTCCTTTTCTTCCCACAAATAGAGCTTTCTTTTGATGGTATTTAATCACCTCTGCCGTTTTTATTTTTTGCGCTATAAATGGAAAAAGACCAAAAATTTTGAAAAAAAAATGATATTTTCTACTTTTTGTTATAAAAAAAATCCAATAAACTCAATTTTAGTCATACATTTAGGCCAAAATGTATTCGGCCACATGTCTTTGGTAAAAAAAATGTCAATAAGCGTATATTTATTGGTTTGCGCAAAAGTTATAGCGTCTACAAACTAGGGTACATTTTCTGGAATTTACACAGCTTTTAGTTTGACTGCCTATGTCATTTCTTGAGGTGCTAAAATGTCAGGGCAGTACAAAACCCCCCCAAATGACCCCATTTTGGAAATATTTATTTTTTTTGTCCCAAGTGATTGAATAATGACAAAAAAAAAAATTTTACAAAAAGTTGTCACTAAATGATATATTGCTCACACAGGCCATGGGCATATGTGGAATTGCACCCCAAAATACATTCGGCTGCTTCTCCTGAGTACGGGGATACCACATGTGTGGGACTTTTTGGGAGCCTAGCCGCGTACGGGGCCCCGAAAACCAAAAAAACTGCCTTCAGGATTTCTAAGGGCATAAATTTTTGATTTCACTCCTCACTACCTATCACAGTTTTGAAGGCCATAAAATGCCAAGATGGCACAAAACCCCCCCAAATGACCCCATTTTGGAAAGTAGACACCCCAAGCTATTTGCTGAGAGGCATGGTGAGTATTTTGCAGCTCTCATTTGTTTTTGAAAATGAAAGTCCAGAAATTTTTTTTTTTTTTTTTTCAATTTTCAAAACTTTGTGACAAAAAGTGAGGTCTGCAAAATACTCACTATACCTCTCAGCAAATAGCTTGGGGTGTCTATTTTACAAAATGGGGTCATTTGGGGGGGGTTTGTGCCACCTGGGCATTCCATGGCCTCCGAAACTGTGATAGGCAGTGAAGAGTGAAATCAAATATTTACGCCCTTAGAAAGCCTGAAGGCGGTGCTTGGTTTTCGGGGTCCTGTGCGCGGCTAGGCTCCCAAAAAGTCTGACACATGTGGTATCCCCATACTCAGGAGAAGCAACAGAATGTATTTTGGGGTGTAATTTCACGTATTCCCATGGCATGTTTGAGCAATATATCATTTAGTGACAACTTTGTGCAAAAAAAAAAAAAAAAATTGTCGTCTCTTTCCCGCAACTTGTGTCACAATATAAAATATTCCATGGACTCAACATGCCTCTCAGCAAATAGCTTGGGGTGTCTACTTTCCAAAATGGGGTCATTTGGGGGGGGGGGTTTGAACTGTCTTGGCATTTTATGCACAACATTTAGAAGCTTATGTCACACATCACCCACTCTTCTAACCACTTGAAGACAAAGCCCTTTCTGACACTTTTTGATTACATGAAAAAATTTTTTTTTTGGCAAGAAAATTACTTTGAACCCCCAAACATATATTTTTTGAAAGCAAATGCCCTACAGATTAAAATGGTGGGTGTTTCAGTTTTTTTTTCACACAGTATTTGCGCAGCGATTTTTCAAACGCATTTTTTGTGGAAAAAAGTTTTTTAAATTTTAATGCACTAAAACACACTATATTGCCCAAATGTTTGATGTAATAAAAAAGATGATCTTAGGCCAAGTACATGGATACCAAACATGACATGCTTTAAAATTGCGCACAAACGTGCAGTGGCAACAAAATTAATACATTTTTAAAAGCCTTTAAAAGCCTTTACAGGTTACCACTTTAGATTTACAGAGGAGGTCTACTGCTAAAATTACTGCCCTCGATCTGACCTTCGTGGTGATACCTCACATGCATGGTGCAATTGCTGTTTACATTTGACGCCAGACCGACGCTTGCGTTCTTCGCCTTAGCGCGAGAGCAGGGGGGACAGGGGTGCTTTTTTTTTTTTTTTTTTTTTTCTTTATTATTTTTTTGCTTTTTTATCTTATTTTTAAACTGTTCCTTTCATTTTTTTTTTTTTTTTAATCATTTTTATTGTTATCTCAGGAAATGTAAATATCCCCTATGATAGCAATAGGTAGTGACAGGTACTCTTTTTTTTTTTTTTTTTTTTTTTTTTTTTGAAAAAATTGGGGTCTATTAGACCCTAGATCTCTCCTCTGCCCTCAAAGCATCTGACCACACCAAGATCGGTGTGATAAAATGCTTTCCCAATTTCCCAATGGCGCTGTTTACATCCGGCGAAATCTAAGTCATGAAATGCTCGTAGCTTCCGGTTTCTTAGGCCATAGAGATGTTTGGAGCCACTCTGTTCTCTGATCAGCTCTATGGTCAGCTGGCTGAATCACCGGCTGCATTCTCAGGTTCCCTGTTGAGACAGGAGAGCCAGTGAAAAACACGGAAGACAGTGGGGGGGGGGCATTCCCTCCCACTGCTTGTAAAAGCAGTCTAGAGGCTAATTAACCGCTAGGATTGCTTTTACATGAAAGCCGACCGCTGGCTGAAAAGAATGATACCAAGATGATACCTAAACCTGCAGGCATCATTCTGGTATAACCACTCAAAGTCGTGAATGGCGTACCTGAAGACAAAAAAATGGTTAACAATAAAGCACAGTAAACGGTAAAGTATAAAAAATTGCATACCTGAAAAGCAAACATGATAAAACATAATAACAATAAAACATTGCAGAATAGAATACAGTAAAAAAGAGCAGAACAATAGAGAGAGAGAGAGAACAATAAAACGACAACTATTTTTTTTTTATTTTATATTTTTGTTTGTGTTTTTTTTTTTTTTTTTTTTTTTTTTCACTTTTTTTTGTAACTGTAACTTTTATAACGGTAACCGGTTCCAGGTTCGGGTCTCTCAAAATGCGATGGCATCTTGGGAGACCCTGTGAAAGTATGCCTAGTCTGTGCAATGCTGTACCCTACGCTAATACTCAACTAGTGCATGGTAGCGTTCAAAACATTCACCAATGCAAAGACCAGGATTGTCAGGACAGGAGGGACAATAATAGCGGGTGTCACGCCTATATCCGCGCTTGCTGCAGACACAACATCTTTTTTGGGGGGGTTCTTTGGGTAGGGGTACTCGGGAGGACATAAAAATGCCTCTCATGCAGCCGACTGCATTTGGTTGGGGATGTGAATGGGGGAAGTACGGGCGCTGCAGAAGCGGTGGGTTCCCAATTAGGATTGGCGAATGCAGCAGGAAGGGCACTATGGGCACGACGGGCCTGTGTTTGTCTTCTTGGTGGCAGCGGGACACTACTTGTGCTTGCCACCTCACCAGCTTGAACTGCACTTATGGGACTCGCCACGTCACCAAGTGTTACTGCAGTGCTGGTTTGACTACGACTGGGGTGTACAAGGCCGCTGGTGCTTGCCAGTTCACCAAAACGCTACCAAAAAAACTGTTAGCGATCGCAGGGATCAGGCCTGACTCTGCGAACGCTGCAGTTATGCGTTTAGTGTTTTGTAAGTGACAGTGATCGATCGATACTGCACTTGGGTGGGCTGGGCCAGGCGGAGGGGCAAAACGCAGGTGCTAGCAGGTATCTGGGCTGATCCCGCTAACACTGCGTTTTTGGGAACCCTAAACTGCTGGGGACGCTAGTATAGATCTGATCGGATCAGATATTGATGCGTTCAGATACTATACCACTAAGGGAGGCGTATGCTGCGTGCGTGGGTGTTAGCGATACTGGCGCTAATCTGACGCTGCCTGGGGCAACGCATATCACCGCCGGGTGATCAGGGGGCTAAACCTTTATTCGGTAACAAACGGCGGGTGCCCTGACACTATAAAAAATAAACGAACTAACCAGCGTCACCCGTAACGTTTATACGGTGATCAGTGGTGAAAGGGTTAACTAGGGGGCAATCAAGGGGTTAAAACATTTATTAGATAGTATATGGGGGTCCCTGACGCTATAAAACGCTGACGGCAAACCTAAATATTTACGTCCCTAACTAGCGTCACCAGCAACACTAATACAGCGATCAGAAAAATGATCGCTTAGCGACACTGGTGACGGGGGGTGATCAAGGGGTTAAAACTTTATTAGGGGGGGTTCCCTAGACCTAAAGGGGGCTAACACTAACTGTCCCACCACTTCTAACTATCACAAACTGACACCATGCAGTAATCGGGGGGGGGGGGGGGACCTGCTTGGTGTCAGTGTGACAGGGAGGGGGGAGGGGTGATTGGGGGGGGATCGGGGGTGTAATGTATGCCTGGCATGTTCTACTGTGTGTGTGTGTTTTACACTTAGATGTCTTCTCTCCTCGGCACCGGAACGGAAACTGCCGAGCCGAGGAGAGATGACATCACATCCTCTGCCTCTGTGTACTATACAGAGGCAGGGGATGTTTCTCATTGGCTGGGAGCGATCGCTAGGGGGGGGCCACGATCGGATGGCCTCCCCCTCGCCTCTCAACGCTCCCAGACAAATGCGACCGCCGCTGGCACCGGGGGGGGGGGGGGTCGTCCAATCTGCCCGTGCCATTCTGCTCACGTATATAGGCGTGAGGCGGTCGGCAAGTGGTTAAGAAAAAGCTTCCATCTTGCCACTCTACCCCATAGCCCAGACATATGAAGAATATGGGAGATTGTTGTCACATGTACCACACAGCCAGTACTTGCCAGATATTCCTGCAGCTCCTTTAATGTTGCTGTTGGCCTCTTGGCAGCCTCTCACAAGTTGAATTTAATACATTTTGATGGGATGTCCAGTTCTTGGTAATGTCACTGTTGTGCCATATTTTCTCCACTTGATGAGTGTCTTCACAGTGTTCCATGCTATTTCTAATGCCCTGGAAATTCTTTTGTACCCTTCTCCTGACTGATGCCTTTTAACAATGAGATCCCTCTGATGCTTTGGAAGCTCTCTGCAGACCATGACTTTTGCTGTAGGAAAATGTCAGAAAAGGCCTACTAGAACAGCTGAACTTTATTTGGGGTTAATCAGAGGCACTTTAAATTATGGCAGGTGTATACTCCTATTTAAAGAGGAAGTAAACCCTGGTGGGTTTTACTTCCTCTTTATTTCCCTGCAAAGGTAAAGTATAATGTGTCTTTTACCTGACACCAAAGCCTGCGATGTCACCACTGTCCCCACTAGCAGCGAGCGTCCATCTTCACTCCTCTTCCTTCCAGGGCCATGAATTCCGGCTCTGTGACTGGCCGGAGTCGCGTGATGTCACTGCATGACCCCCATTAGAAATGGCACGATCTGCCCTTTCTAAAGTGCGCATGCGCCGTAGAGATCGTTGCACAGATTTTTTGTAAATATCTCCTAAACCGTGGAGGTTTAGGAGAAACTTCAAGCACCTACAGTAAAGCCTTAATATAGGCTTACCTGTAGGTAAAAGTGGTTGTACATGGTGTACAACCACTTTAACGTGAGTTTGAATGTGATTGTGTAATTCTGAACACAGCTACATTCCCAGTTATAAGAGTGTGTGCACACTTATGCAACCATGTTATTTATTTTTACTCCTCCTCTCCCCTCTAAAAGATTTGTTTGTTTTTCAATTGAGTTGTACAGTTTATAGGTCACATTAAGGCTACATGCCCACGGACGTTTTAAAAAACGAGCTGCGAAGCTAGTACCGACGCCAGGAAAAAAGCGGCAATAAAAACGCAATATTTTTCGCATTGGCGTCGCTGCACGTTTAGCCACACTAACTTTCAGCCACGTTTCTGTGTCTCTATTCGAAATCAGTGGTTCCCTATGGGAGCCCATTAATTTGAATAGAAGTTGGATTCAGATGATCCGACTTGCGGTGCGACTTGTGTGCTGAGACTCTTGAAGGGGAACCCTGACAAAATTTTGCGTGAGGTTCCCCCCAAGATCCATACCAGACCCTTATGCGAGCACGCAGCCCAGCAGGTCAGGAAGGGGGGGGCGAGCGAGCACCCTCCCTTCTGGACCATACCAGGCCACATGCCCTCAACATGGGGGGGTTGGTGCTTTGGGGCAGGAGGGGCCCTGCACCCCCCACACCAAAGCACTTTGTTCCCATGTTGATGAGGACAAGGGCCTCTTCCCGACAACCCTTGCCGCCCGGTGGTTGTCGGGGTCTGCGGGCAGGGAATTATCGTCATGTGGAAGCCCCCTTTAACAAGGGGCACCCCCAGATCACGGCCCCCACCCTAGGTGAATTAGTATGGGCTGCATCTTACCCCTACCCATTCACCTAAAAATAAGTGTCAATAAACACACTACGCTGTCTAATGCTCTTTTGCCAGGTCTTTTCCGCTGTCTTCTGCTCTTTTGCCGGGTCTTCTTTGCTGTCTTCTGCTCTTTTGCCGGGTCTTCTTTGCTGTCTTCTGCTCTTTTGCCGGGTCTTCTTTGCTGTCTTCTGCTCTTTTGCCGGGTCTTCTTTGCTGTCTTCTGCTCTTTTGCCGGGTCTTCTTTGCTGTCTTCTGTCTTTTTCGCTGTCTTCTCCCTCTGTTCTTCTTCCAATGTTGACTCAACGCAATCTCCTGGTGTAATGCTGGGTCCGCCGTGTGCAATGACTTATATTGGCATAGGGCGGGGCCACCCGATGACGTAAGTTAGATGCTTCCCCCCCTGTGATGTCATTACCCCATCATGCCCCGGGTGATGACATCACAAGCCTCTAACTTGCGTCATCGGGTGGCCCCGTCCCATGCCAATAGAAGTCATTGCACACGGCGGATCCAGCATTACACTGGGAGATCGTGTCGAGACAACATCGGAAGAAGAACAGAGGGAGGAGACAAGGCAGCGGAGAGGACTCGGCAAAAGAGCAGAAGACAGCGAGGAAAAGAGCCGGAGCTGCTTTAATAAGATAATTTAAAAGCCTGCGTAGTGTGTTTATTGACACATTTTTTTTTTTTTTTTGAATGGGTGGGGGCTTCCAGATCACAATAAGTCCCCGCCCGCAGATCTCGACAACCACTGGGCAAGGGTTGTCGGGAAGTGGCGCTTGTCCTCATCAACATGGGGACAAGGTGCTTTGGAGTGGGGGGGCACCCCCCCATGTTGAGGGCATGTGGCCTGGTAAGGGGGGGGGGGGGGGCGCTCGCTCTCCCTTTCCCTCTTTCCTGACCTGCCGGGCTGCGTGCTCGGATAAGGGTCTGGTATGGATCTTGGGGGGAACCTCATGCAACGTTTTGTCGGGGTTCCCCTTCAAGAGTCTCAGCACACAAGTCACACCGCAAGTCGGATCATCTGGATCAGACTTCTGGTGCGACTTCTATTCAAATCAATGGGCTCCCATAGGGAACCATGGATTTTGAATAGACACAAACGCTGGACGAGGCATAACACTGTGTTTACAGTGTCGTTAAGCCTCGTTAAATCGTGGTTAACACTTTTTACTGGTGTCTGGCGTTTTTACAGCTCTAGTGCTGGAGCCTCGGAACGCGCTGGTGCTGGTTTTTTTTTTTTTTGCAGCTTAAAAACGCCTATGCCATTTACAGCTCAAATACGCCATGGTGGGCATGAGGCCATAGGCTAACATGGAGAGGCGTTTTTAAGCTGCAAAAAACGCTCATAAAAGCGGCTGTAAAAACGTCCGTGGCCATGTAGCCTAAAGGTGGAAAGAGTTCTGAAATGATTTCTTTGTCATTTTTTTTTTTACATCACAAACCTGACATTTTAACAGGGGTGTGTAGACTTCTTATACCCACTGTGTATGTTTATAATCTATGTGTGTGTGTGAGAGATGGGGAGATGTATATAGAAGCACCAGCACACTGAGCTTCCCAGTGAATAGCTGTGCAGTGGGGGCGTGTTAGGACAAGTCTGATCAATGGAGGAGAGTACACAGAGTTCCCAGCATAGCTAGAGAACTGACCACACTGTGCTCAACTGATTAGTGTGGTCAGTTTTTAATAGGAAAGCAAGGGGTCTAGCAGGAACAGAAGGGATTTCACATAAAGTAAGCAATACAAAGAGAACAGGATACTTTCTCATACAAGTACATGGTACAGCAGGCACATATCAGGAATATGAAGTGTTGGGGTAACAAATGCTTTAAGGTTTCTAATGAAAAACGAGACTTGCTGGCTGGATCACCAGATAAAAAAAGGAGAAAAATGTGATGGTTCCACTAGTTTTCTTTTTTAGTTTTCTAAGAATGTGTAAGCTGCTATACATTGTTTGGCAGTAGCGGTCCGTGGCCTGTTGATGACGGGGCCACACATTGTAAGGTGAGCGACGACCATGGTCCAGGCAGGACTATCGCAGACCGCGATCACCGCTCAACTCCCACTGTGCAACCATGCCTGTGGGTCCTCTCCCGCCCTGCCAATGATGTCATCCCATCATCAGGTCAGGGGACTGGAGATCTGCACAGAGAGCTGGAGTCTTTCATATGCACAAGCGAGTAATCACCTCTCCTCCCCACTCGCTTGTTAATATAAGTTGGGCGGCTCCCGCCCTCCATCGAGATCTGCAGCTCTTCTCACCCCCCTGTGCTTGCTAATAGGATGACATCATTGGCGGGACTGGAGAGCTGGGAGAGGACACACAGGCTAATCCTGCCTCTGCCCTGCCAAAGGTAGGACTGTGCAGGGGAGGCAGAGAGTGAAAGGGGGGTACTGTTATTAGAGAGAAAGATAGGGGAGGCCAGACTGCAGGGGGCTGTGATGTAAAGGGGACTGCACTGTAATAGGGCTCTGTAATCTTTACAGTACAGTCCCCTTTATATCACAGTGGCCATTTACAATACAGTTCCCTTTATTTCACAATGCCCTTTTACATCACAGCCCCCCTTCACCTGCCACCCCCCACCCCCCCTTTTTAAAACCACATTACATTAACCACTTCAGCCCTCTAAGATTAGGCTGCCCAATGACCAGAGCACTTTTTACAATTTGGCACTGCGCTGCTTTAACTGGTAATTGCGCGGTCATGCAATGTTGTACTCAAACAAAATTTGCGTCCTCTTTTTCTCAGAAATAGCTTTCTTTTGATGGTATTTGATTGATTGCCTCTGTGATTTTTATTTTTTTTGCGATATAAAACGGAAAAAGACCGAAAACTTTGAAAAAAAAATGTTTTCTACTTTTTGTTATATCCAGTAAACTCCATTTTAGTCATATATTTAGGCCAAAATATATTCGGCCACATGTCTTTGGAAAAAAATGTCAATGTGTATATTTATTGGCTTGCGCTAAAGTTATATCTTCTACAAACTAGGGTACATCTTCTGGAATTTATCTCATTTTTTTATCTCATTTATTGTGCTAAAATGGCAGGGCCGTACAAACACCCCCCACCCATGACCCCATTTTGGAAAGTAGACACCCCAAGGAAATTGTTGAGGTATGTTGAGCCTATTGAATATTATATTTTTTTTGTCACAAGTGATTGAAAAATGACAAAAAATGACTAAATGATATATTGCTCAAACATGCCATGGGCATGTGTGGAATTACACCCCAAAATACATTCTGCTGCTTCTCCTGAGTATGGGGATACCACATTTGTGAGACTTTTTGGGACTTTTTTTTTGGTCGTGTACAGGACCCCGAAAACCAATCACCGCCTTCAGGCTTTCTAAGGGCATAAAATGGTGATTTTACTCACTACCTATCACAGTTAAGGAGGCCCTGAAATGTCCAGATAGCACAAAACCCGCCCAAATGACCCCATTTTGGAAAGTAGACACCCCAGGGTATTTGCTAAGGGGCATGGTGAGAATTTTGCAGCTCATTTGTTTTTGAAAATGAAGAAAAGAAATGTTTCTTTTTTTTTTTTTAATTTTCAAAACTTTGTGAAAAAAGTGAGATCTGCAAAATACTCAACATGCCTCTCAACAAATTGCTTGGGATGTCTACTTTCCAAAATGGGGTCATTTGGGGGGGTTTTCTGCTATCTTGGCATTTCATGGCCCAAAACTGTGATAGGCAGTGAGTAGTGAAAGCAAAAATTTACGCCTTTTGAAAGCCTGAAGGCAGTGATTGGTTTTCGGGGTCCTGTACGCGGTTAGGCTCCCAAAAAGTCTCACATGTGGTATCTCTGTACTCAGGAGAAGCAACAGAATATATTTTGGGGTGTAATTTCACATATGCTAATGGCATGTTTAAGCAATATATCATTTAGTGTTAACTTTCTGTAAAAAAAAAATAAATATTCCCCGAAACTTGTGGTAAAATATAAAATATTCTATGGATTCCATGGACATGCCTCTCAGCAAATAGCTTGACGTGTCTTCTTTTAAAAATGGGGTGGGTAATTTGGGGGGGGGGGGGGGGTTGGGGTTGTGCTATCTTGACATTTCATGGCCTCCGAAACTGTAATAGGTAGTGAGGAAGTGAAATCACCATTTTACGCCTTTAGAAAGCCTGAAGACGGTGCTTGGTTTTCGGGGTCCTGTACACGGCTAGGCTCCCAAATAGCATGCTGTGTTTTGTATCTGCATTACATGCATTTTTCAAATGCAATTCTTTTGGAAAAAACACACTACAGGGGGTCCCCGGGTTACAAACAAGTTAGGGACTGTAGGTTTGTTCTTAAGTTGAATCTGTTTGTAAGTCGGAACAGGTAAATTTTTTAAGTGTAGCTCCAGCCAAAAAAAATATTTTTAAGCTTTTTGGATAGCATAGGTAAGGGTTAACACCCCTATAACATTTGTTTTGCTGTCTGTGCCCCTGTTAAGAAGATTTCACCTCACTTTGTGTCCCAATGACAATTGGATTTTGAAAATTTTGGGTTGTTGTGGAAACAAGCCTTGGTGATAAAGCATCAGTGGAGGTACCTTTTCCCCATAATAGCTCTTACAGGAGTGAATTTCCCTTCCTAGGGGTAGATTTCCTCTCACTTCCTGTTGTCTCCCTCCGTTTGTAAGTAGGAGTTGTTTGTAAGTCGGATGTTTGTAACTAGGGGACCCCCTGTATATTGCCCAAATGTTTGATGAAATAAAAAAGATGATCTTATACCGAGTACATGGATACCAGGCACGACATGCTTTAAAATTGCGTACAAATGTGCAGCGGCGACAAACTACATTTTTAAAAGCCTTTACATGTTACCACTTTAGATTTACAGAGGAGGTCTACTGCTAAAATTACTGCCCTTGATCTGACCTTCGCAATGATACCTCACATGCGGCACAGTGGTGCAGTGGATAGCACTTTCGCCTAGCAGTAAGAAGGGTTGCTGGTTCGAATCCCAACCACGACACTACCTGCCTGGAGTTTGCATGTTCTCCCTGTGCCTGCGTGGGTTTCCTCCGGGTACTCCGGTTTCCTCCCACACTCCAAAGACATGCTGGTAGGTCAATTGGATCCTGTCTAAATTGTCCCTAGTATGTATGAATGTGAGTTAGGGACCTTAGATTGTAAGCACCTTGAGGGTAGGGACTGATGTGAATGTACAATGTATATGTAAAAAAAGCGCTGCGTAAATTGACAGCGCTATATAAGTACCTGAAATAAATAAATAAAATAAAAACATGCATGGTGCAATTACGGTTTCCTTATGACACCAGACCGACGCTTGCATTCGCCTTTGCGCTTAAGCACTGGGGGGGGAGACAGGGGTGCTTTTTATTTATTTTGCTTTGCTATTTTATTTTAAAACATCCTTTCATTTTTTTTAATCATTTTTGTTATCTCATGGAATGTAAAGATCCCCCATGATAGCAATAGTTAGTGACAGGTACACCCTAGATCTCTCCTCTGCCCTCAAAGCATCTGACCACACCAAGATCGGTGTGATAAAATGCTTTCCCAATAGCACTGTTTATATCCGGCAAAACCTAAGTCATGAAATGCTCATGGCTTCTGGTTTCTTAGGCCGGAGAGATGATTGGAGCCATTCTGGTCTCTGATCAGCTCTATGGCCAGCTGGCAGAACCACCGTCTGCCTTCTCGGGTTCCCTGTTGGGACAGGAGAGCCCGAGGAAACCATAGAAGACTGAGGGGGGGGGGGGGGGGGGGGGGCATTCCCTCCCACTGTTTGTTTGTAAAAGCAGTCTAGAGGCTAACTAGCTGCTAGGGTTGCTTTTACATGAAAGCCGACCGTTGGCTGAAAAGAATGATACCAAGATGATGCCTAAACCCGCAGGCATCATTCTGGTATAACCACTCAAAGTCAAGCAACATACCAGTACGTCGCTGGTCCTTGTTGGGCATACATTGTAATGTTGTTGTTTTTTTGTTTTTGTTTTTTCATGCACCCTGTGGGCTTAACGAAGATGGATCGGTGGGTATGCCCACCACTAGAATACTGCCCTTCATCCACCCACTTCTAATGATGGGCATACATGCACCATTTTTTTTTTTTTTTTCTTAACTGTGGTGGTGAAATCACGTCCTACGGCGCTGGAGTCGCTGATTTACATATCGTGGGAGCAAACGTTGTTGCTGTCAAGATAAATAAATCGGTGCTGCAGCTGAGTGGCGTACCTGCTAAGCAAATGATGGTTAACCGTAAAACAAAGTAACATTGCAGTACATTGCCTACAATAAAACATAGTAAAAATAAAACATTACAGTTCTAAAATACAGTAACCGAGAGAGCACAATAGATATAGAACAATAGTGAGCGGACAATACAGAGAAAGAAGAAAAATAAAACCAGAACTATTTTTTTCTTTTTTTTTTTTTTCTTTTCTTTTTTTTTTTTTTATAAAAACTGTTAAACTGTGAACGTTCCAGATTAGGGTCTCAAAATGTGATGGTCATCTTTCGAGACACTGTGTTAGTGTGCCCTAGGACTGTGCAGTGCTGTACCCTACGCTAATGCTCCACTAGTGTGTGGTTTGAAACGGTCACCGATGCAGAGACCAGGTTGGTCAGGACAGGAGGGACAATAAAAGCGGGTGTCATGCCTAAATCAGCGTTTTCTGCAAACACGACATCTTCTTTGGGGTGTTCTTTGGGCAGGGATACAAGGGAGGACATACGGAAAATGCCTCTCATGCAGCCGGCTCACTGCATTTGCATTAGCAAGGTGGGGCATAGCACCGTCTGGAAACAGAAGGGCTGTGACCATCTCTTTATGGAATTTTATGAAGGATCCAGTTCGTTCTGAAGTTTTGTATAGCACAAAAGCGTTCAGTAGAGCCAATTGAAATAAGTATACAGACACTTTTTTGTACCAGCATCTGTCCTTACGGGCAATTGGGTACGGCGCCAACAACTGGTCATTGAGGTCCACCCCTGCCATGTTAATGTTGTATTCGTGGACACAGAGGGGTTTCTCTACAACACCAGTCGCCGTAGGTATTTGGACTGTCGTATCTGCGTGAAGAGAGGACAGAAAGAAAACATTCTGTGAATCTGTCCACTTCACTGCTAACAAATTATTACACTTCAAGCAGGCTCTTCCCCCGTCTAAGATGGGATTCTACAAGCCATTGGGGGAAGCCCCGGCGATTAAATCGCACCGTGCCACATGCGTCAATTCCACAATCAAAAAGGTGACCAAGTGGTACCCCTTTCCGAATAAGAGCGACACCAAGTCCTACACAATCTTACCAGCGCTCCCTATTTAGTCTTGGCAGTTCTCCGGCTCTACGTGACTATCTCTTCCCTCGTAAACAAAAAAAAACCCTTTTTTATACATCATGGGACACAGAGTTTGGCTAATATTCATTACCTGCTGTGTAATACTTCATCTCCAGGTGAATGGACACTGGTAAACGAAAGGTCTTTAGACAGGAAGTGATCCCCTATATAACCCCTCCCATACAGGAAGCACTTCAGTTTTTTACCAGTGTCTGCAAGGTGGATTGCATGGTGGTTTGAGCTCTCTGTGCTCCAGGTCTCTAATCCCACAATCAGTTCTTAAATGAATCAAGGGATTGACCGATTGGATCCATTTGACACAGGCTTTATATGCTTAGATGGTACCCGAGCCTCGCAAAGAAGACTCAATATCCTGCAAAGTTTTGCCTGTAATGCCGCCTCTGGGCGCTGGACCCTGCGAAGTGGAATCCTGGACACTACAGTGCTAAGGCATTCCTGCAGGGTGCTGTACATATCCAAGAGAGTGGACCCTAAACATTAAGGGGTACCAAGTCCTTGAAGGTCAAGTGACAGAAGCCTGCCGTGAAGGGTGAAGATTGGGCTCTTAGCTTCTAAGCGGCCCTGCGTCTGGACAGGTAAGTGAAACCCCTTTATTATTATTATTGTGGGATGTCCCAGTGATTGTAATAATCAGTCAAGCTAGCTAGAGGTTGAACACTTGTGTGCGGTGAACATACGGGGAGTTTTTGGGCTAGCTGTGGCTGTTTGCAATGTGTACCTTTTTTGCTTGTGTCTGGCTGTTTTTTACCTGTATAATGGCGCATGGTGGTGCGCCATTTTGCCTTGGTTCGCCATGGCGCACGTACTTTCGCCACACATGCGCCGTAACCTTTATCTCTGCGCGAAAAGATTTGTGTCATATGCGAATACGGCTACGCCCATTCACCGGGACCTCCCACGTGTGTGCGCACACATGCACAGAATGTTCCGGCGCACAGCCAGCTTATTTTAGCTGTGTGTGCCAAGCATGTGGTGCTTCCAGAAGGCAGCTGTGGGACACAGAGCAGGCTCTGAACCAGGCACTGGCAGCGGTTCATTTCTCCTTACCTGGGTCACATGAGTCGCCAGGTGTTGCTTGGCGGGCTAAAGGTGCTTAGCAGGATTGTTGCATAGGGGCTTGGTGAGCCCTATTAAAGGGTCTCCCTTCTGAGGTGTGTTAATAGTACACCCAGGTACTCCCTTTTTGTGGCTAGTAAATGTCTTCAAAAAAGAGGAGCGGGACTAACACTACAGGGAAGAGCACACCTATGTCATCAGTAGTTCCCGATGAACCTAGTCATATTTCTAGTGTTGTATCCCCTGAAGGACCAGAGGCCTCCGGGCAATCTGAGCCGCTGCACCTATCTGGGATTGTGCCTACAGTCAACGCTGCTGTTTCACCCTTTATCACCAAGGATGAACTGTCCTCAGCCCTAGCCGGGTTAGAGCACAGGATTGCTGGCATGATTGCCTCCATCCTGCAGGATGGCAAGAAGCGTGACAGATCCCCCTGCCCGGAACCCCCTAGTCTGGAGCAGGAATGGGTTGAGGATGGGGGAAGAGCTTAAAGCTCAGGATTCTGTGGATGGCCTGGTGGATGAGTCTGCTTCCAAGCAATCTGGACAAGAAGATATCCAGTTGGTGTCTGCCTCTCAATCAGAGGCTTTTGATCCTGACTCTTACCGAAATGGTTCGTTCTGCCTTTAAGCTGCCTCTTGCAGAGGTTACTGAGCCTCCCTGGTCCTTTTTGAAATCCCTGAGGCCTCCTTCAGGCCACACAGGCTTTCTCCTTACACCCTCTGTTGGAACAGGCGGTGTATGCTGCTTGGGAACATCCTGACAGGATTTTTGTTCCTCCTAAGAGATTTTCCCTTTTATATCTTATAGATGAAAAGTTTGTTAAGTGGAGCATGCCAGCCGTAGTAGATGCAGCAGTATCTTCCTTAAGCAAGAACTTGACTTGTCCGGTAGATAATGCACAGGGCTTGAAGGAGCCTGTTGACAAGAAATTTGAGTCATTATTAACCACTTCGATACAGAGCATTTTCACCCCCTTCCTGCCCAGGCCAATTTTCAGTTTTTAGTGCTGTTGCATTTTGAATGACAATTGCGCGGTCATGCAACACTGTACCCAAATTAAATTTTTATCATTTTTTTCCCCACAAATACAGCTTTCCTTTGGTGGTATTTGATCACCTCTGCGTTTTTTTTTTTTTTTTTTTTTTTTTTTTTTTCCTTGCGCTATAAACAAAAGAAGAGTGGCAAGTTTGAAAATAACACTATTTTTTACTTTTTGCTATAAATATCCCAATTTAAAAAAGAAAAACTAATTTTTTCCTTAATTTAGCCCGATATGTATTCTACTTATTTTTGGTAAAAAAAATCGCAATAATCATATATTGATTGGTTTGCGCAAAAGTTATAGCGTCTCCAAAATAGGGGATAGATTTATGGCATTTTTAGTAATTTTTTTTTTTTTTATACTAGTAATGGCTATCAGCGATTTTTATCGTGACTGTGACATTGCGGCAGACACATTGGACACTTTTGACACTATTTTGTGACCATTCACATTTATACAGCGATCAGTGCTATAAAAATGCACTGATTACTGTATAAATGTCACTGGCAAGGAAGGGGTTAACACTAGGGGCGATCAAGGGGTTAAATGTGTTACCTAGGGAGTGATTCTAACTGTATGTGGGGGGAGACTCACAAGGGGTAGAGACCAATCAGTGTTCCTCTGTACTAGGAACACATGATCGGTTTCCTCTCAGCTGACAGGACGTGGATCTGTGTTTTTACACACACAGATCCACGTCCCGGCCCTGTTACCGGCAGTCGCAGGTGCCTGGTGGACATCGCAGCCGCCAGGCATGCGCACCAGTTCCCAAGTGATGTGGCGGGAAGCCAGGACATCATATGACGCCTGCCCAGGATGGGAGATCCCTGCTGTGGATGTCATTTGACAATAGCCAGGATGTGAAGTGGTTAAAGGCTTCCTTTGGCCAGTTAAGCTATTCAGCCAGCTGTTGCAGCAATTGGTATCTGACTGGCCTAACCAGGAGGATGATCTGCCTGAAAATAGGGCAGATATTCTTCGAGCGCTGTGTTTTGCTGTTGACTCCTTTAAAGGATTCAATACAGCAGGTTTCTCGTTTGGCTCTCTTGTCTGTACATATGCGCAGACTTTTGTGGCTTTAAGAACTGGTTAGCCGAGTTCTTTACTTCCTGTGAAGAAAAGCACCAGGCGTCCCTTGTTTAAAACCTCAGGGACTGCTTCCTCAAATGTCTCAGTGCCAAGGCAGTTCCGCCGTCAACAGAGCACTAGGGCCAGGGGCAAGCGGCAAGGCCAGAAAAAGCCTTGGGTCCAAAATTCTAATAAACCCAGCACCAAGCCCTCCTGTATAGAGTGGGTCTCCCCCACTCCATCGGCTGGGGGGGAAGGCTGCTGCACTTTGTGGACATTTGGAGAACAATAGTTGTGGACGAGTGGGTCACCTCAACTATATCCCGCGGTTACAACCTGGAGCTGCGGGGGGGGGGGTGTCCCCCTGTCCCCCTGTCCCCCTCAGAGGTTTTTAAGATCCAGTGTTCCCTCGGATCCTCCAAAAAGAGACTTATTGCATCAAGCACTACATCATTTAATGCACCAAGGAGTGATTGTAGAGGTTCCTGTACCCGAAAGGGGCGCAGGGTTTTACTCAAACCTATTTATGTTTCAAAAACCAAACGGGGACACAAGGCCCATTTTGGACCTAAGATCCCTGAACCAGTAGCTACTGATCCAGTCCTTTCGGGTGGAGTCTGTCCACTCAGTAGTAGCCTCACTCAAGATGGGAGACTTTCTAGCCTCCATCGATAGATAGGTACGTGTAAATACGCATCCTATCTTTCAGCCTCATCAGAGGTTCCTGCGATTTGCAGTGGAGGAACGTCCTTTTCAGTTTGTGGCTCTACCCTTCTGGCTTGCTACAGCTCCTCGGATGTTCACAAAGGTCCTAGCACCAGTACTAGATCTTTTAAGGGCCCAAGGGATCCTGGTGCTCGGGTATGTGGACGACCTCCTGCTCAGAGATCACTCGCTACAGGAAACTGCTTCTGCTGATGCACGTTGTGTCCCTCTTGCATCTTCATGAAACCATTGTCAGTGTCCCAAAGTTTAAGAAAGCAAAATAAGACCACTCCAACCCTTCTCCACTCTATCCGAAATAAAAAATAATTTTGAGGCTCAACGTAAAATTATACATATATATATATTACAGTACTTAGAAAAAGTGTTTTCATACCCCTTGAAACTTTCCCACATTTTGTCATGTTACAACCAAAAATGTAAATGTATTTTATTGGGATTTTATGTGATAGAACTACACAAAGTGGCACCTAATTGTGAAGTAGAAGAAAAATAATAAATGGTTTTCAAAATGTTTTACAAATAAACATTTCTCCAGAGAAGCAGCCAAGAGGCCCATGGTAACTCTGGAGGAGCTGCAGAAATCCACAGCTCAGGTGGGAGAATCTGTCCACAGGACAACTATTAGTTGTGCACTCCACAAATCTGGCCTTTTTGGAAGAGTGACAAGAAGAAAGCCATTGTTGAAAAAAAGCCATAAGAAGTTCTGTTTGCAAGAAGCCATGTGGGGGACACAGAAACATGTGGAAGAAGGTGCTCTGGTCAGATGAGACCAAAATTTAAGTTTTTGGCCTAAAAGAAAAACGCTATGTGTGGCAGAAAACTAACACTGCACATCACCCTGAACACACCATCCCCACTGTGAAACATGATGGCAGCATCATTTTGTGGGGATGCTTTTCTTCAGCAGGGACAGAGAAGCTGGTCAGAGTTGATGGGAAGATGGATGGAGCCAAATAAAGGGCAATCTTAGAAGAACACCTGTTAGTCTGAAGACTTGAGACTGGGGCGGAGGTTCACCCTCAAGCAGGACAGTGACCCTAAATATACAGCCAGAGCTAATATTCATGTGTTAGAATGGCCCAGTCAAAGTCCAGACCTAAATCCAATTGAGAATCTGTGGCAAGACTTGAAAACTGCTGTTCAGACGCTCTCCATCCAATCTGACAGACCTTGAACTATTTTGGAAAGAATGGGCAAAAATGTCACTCTCCAGATATGCAAAGCTGGTAGAGACATACCCCATAAGACTTGCAGCTGTAACTGTAGCAAAAGGTGGTTCTACAAAAAAAATTAAAAACCATTTTTCATTTTCCTTCCACTACACAATTGTGTGCCACTTTGTGTTAGTCTGTCACATAAAATCTCAATAAAATAAATTTACGTTTTTGGTTGTAATATGACAAAATGTGGAACGTTTCAAGGGTTATGAATATTTTTTCAGGACTCAGTAGTTCTAAACCCACCTTGCCACCCCTTTATCCCCTCTTTTTGTATTGCAAAGATTAATATGTACTTTTTGAAAATGGAGGTAGTGACTATTTCAAGCCCTCAATTGGGGGTAACCTTGTTTACATATCTGGTGAAAGGTTGTACTTAGAAAATACCTTCTCTCTCTGTTTTTGTGCAGGACAAGAACATTTGATGCCTGAGCCAGAAGAAATAACCATGATTAGTATACAGCTTGCTGCTAAATTCTTGTTTACCACAGGATTTCATACAAAGAAAGTTGTTCGTGGTCCTGCTAGTGACTGGTAAAATTTTGCTTTAAAGCGAACCTATGTGTTACTGTGTGTTTATCTGTTCCTTTAATGTTACAAGGGCTGCTTCATGTGTTTTGATTTTTTGATAGTTAAATGCATTAATTGGACACACATTTCTGATTTGATATTTGCCATTCTAGTCAATACCACTGTTCTTAGCTTTTCATTTTTATCCAGTTTGTTCTATTTCCATCATGCAAGTAGCGTGTCTACAGCAACATATCTAGCATAGCAATGAATCGGAGCACATGTATTATGTAAAAACATGCACTGTACATGTAATGCAGGAGAAAAACCCCACTCTGGGGAACACACTAAAAATTTATATGCAGAATGGTACATTCCATTCCTTTGGGAGCCAGACTGCACTGCTTTAGAAAAAAAAGCTGCTAGAGGACTGAAATAATTTGTTTCCTCTGGCTATCTGCATTTGCTTTTCTGCTGCTCTGTTCAGGCGCTACATAAGAGTAATACCTGGTCTAAAAGTCTGGGTATGGAGGAGTATATGATTCCCTCTGCTTTCCTCATGTGGGACACAGCTAGTGTTTGTTCATAGGTTTCTCCAGCCTAGTGCTATCTCATGGGAGTTGGGAAAGACTACCTAGTACTGTGGAGGGAACTTGCCCTCTTTGCTCACACCAGTTGAATAGAACAGCAAAAGAGTGTGGTTACTTGGGGATAGAATGTATTACATAAACTTGTTGCTTTGACCTTCATGTACATAGCACTGGTAAACTTTAAATTTAAAGACCAATTTATCTTTTGTAATATTATTATTATTTAGCTTTTAATTCTGCATATGATCTGAGATGCCTTGTACATTGGGTGCACTCCCAGGAGGAAGAGTGAGGCACCCTAAGAGGACAAAATAGGTGGGAAATAGAGGGGGAGAAAGGCCCCCAGGGGTGGATTTGAGCTATTTGATGGCCTAGCTGCCAAACAAGGGTAATTGGATGGTTGGTAGATATTGACCAAAGTCCTAGGGTTTGATCCAGACTCTTTGAAACTTTGGTAACATCATTAAGAAACAGACATCTCTTGTGCTTTCCCTCTTTAAAGACCTTCGCATGCACAGTGTTCCACCTGTTGCCACAGTGGCTGATTTTAGCGCTGCTGAGGCAGAGCGCTTGTTTCCGTGATGCTAGAAGCACTGGGCAACCAAGATCACAGGTAGTTGTGCATTTTATTACAAAGGTGAACTTGTCCTAGCAGGAAAAAATTATTTTTGGATATATGTTTGGGAAACAGGAGCTTTAAGCTTAATTTTTTTTTTTTAACCTGAGTGCTGGCGGTTGGTCAAATTTTTGTTAACCATTTCAGCCCCTGAATGATTTACCCCCTTCCTGACGGGCCATTTTTTTGCGATACTGCACTGCATCGCTTTAACTGACAATTGCGCGGTTGTGCGACGCTGTACCCAAACAAAATTGATGTCTTTTTTTTCCCCACAAACAGAGCTTTCTTTTAGTGGTATTCGATCACCTCTATGGTTTTTATTTTTTGCGCTATAAACAAAAAAAGTGATACTTTTTGCTATAATATCTCCAAATTAAAAAAAAAAAATCTTAGTTTAGGCCAATATACAGTGGGCACGGAATTCAGACACCCTTAAATTTTTCACTCTTCGTTATATTGTAGCCATTTGCTAAAATCATTTAAGTTCATTTTTTTTCCTCATTAATGTACAAACAGCACCCCATACAGAAAAACGCAGAATTGTTGACATTTTTTCAGATTTATTAAAAAAGAAAAACTGAAATATCCCATGGTCCTAAGTATTCAGACCCTTTGCTATTAGTAGAAGCACCCTTTTGATCTAATACAGCCATGAGTCTTTTTGGGAAAGATTCAACAAGTTTTTCACACCTGGATTTGGGGATCTTCTGCCATTCCTCCTTGCAGATCCTCTCCAGTTCTGTCAGGTTGGATGGTAAACGTTGGTGGACAGCCATTTTTAGGTCTCTCCAGAGATGCTCAATTGGGTTTAAGACAGGGCTCTGGTTGGGCCATTTAAGAACAGTCACGGAGTTGTTGTGAAGCCACTCTTTCGTCGTTTTAGCTGTGTGCTTAGGGTCATTGTCTTGTTGGAAGGTAAACTTTCAGCCCAGTCTGAGGTCCTGAGCACTCTGGAGAAGGTTTTCATCCAGGATATCCCTGTACTTGGCCGCATTCATCTTTCCCTTGATTGAAACCAGTCGTCCTGTCCTTGCAGCTGAAAAACACCCCCAAAGCATGATGCTGCCACCACCATGCTTCACTGTTGGGACTGTATTGGACAGGTGATGAGCAGTGCCTGGTTTTCTCCACACATACCGCTTAGAATTAAGGCCAAAAAGTTCTATCTTTGTTTCACCAGACCAGAGAATCTTATTTCTCACCATCTTGGTGTTTTTTTTAGCAAACTCCATGTGGGATTTCATGTGTCTTGCACTGAGGAGAGGCTTCCGTCAGGCCACTCTGCCATTAAGCCCCGACTGGTGGAGGGCTGCAGTGATGGGTGACTTTCTACAACTTTCTTTCATCTCTCGGCTGCATCTCTGGAGCACAGCCACAGTGATCTTTGGGTTCTTCTTTACCTATTTCACCAAGGCTCTTCTCCCCCGATAGCTCAGTTTGGCCGGACAGCCAGCTCTATGAAGGGTTCTGGTCGTCCCAAACGTCTTCCATTTAAGGATTATGGAGGCCACTGTGCTCTTAGGAACCTTAAGTGCAGAAGAATTTTTTTGTAACCTTGGCCAGATCTGTGCCTTGCCACAATTCTGTCTCTGAGCTCTTCAGGCAGTTCCTTTGACCTCATGATTCTCATTTGCTCTGACATGCACTGTGAGCTGTAAGGTCTTATATAGACAGGTGTGTGGCTTTCCTAATCAAGTCCAATCAGTATAATCAAATACAGCTGGACTCAAATGAAGGTGTAGAACCATCTCAAGGTTGATCAGAAGAAATGGACATCACCTGAGTTAAATATGAGTGTCACAGCAAAGGGTCTGAATACTTAGGACCATGTGATATTTCAGTTTTTCTTTTTTAATAGATCTGCAAAAATGTCAACAATTCTGTGTTTTTCTGTCAATATGGGGTGCTGTGTGTACATTAATGAGGAAAAAAATGAACTTAAATGATTTTAGCAAATGGCTGCAATATAACAGAGTGAAAAATTTAAGGGGTCTGAATACTTTCTGTCCCCACTGTATATTCTTCTACATATTTTTGGTAAAAAAATCGCAATAGGCGTATATTGATTGGTTTGCGCAAAAGTTATAGCGTCTACAAAATAGGGGATAGATTTATGGCATTTTTATTTATTTTTTTTACTAGTAATGGCTGGAATCTGCAATTTTTATCGGAACTGGGACATTGCGGCCGACAGATCGGACACTTTTGACACTTTTTTTAGGACCATTGACATTTATACAGCGATCAGAGCTAAAAATAGCCACTGATTACTGTAATAATGTCACTGGTGGGGAAGGGGTTAACTCTAGGGGGTGATCAAGGGGTTAAATGTGTTTCCTCAGTGTGTTCTTAACTGTAGGGGGATGGGACTGCCTGGGGGAGAATACAGATCGGTGTTCCTATATACTACCAACACACACTCTGTCTCCTCTCCCCTGACAGGATGTAGATTTGTGTGTTTACACACAAAGATCCTCATTCTGGCCCTGTCTGGACCGATCGCTGGTGCCCGACGGACACCGCGACCGCCGGCCATGAGCATCAGCTCCTCCGTACCACAGCGGGCGCTCGCAGGGGAGCCATTCTGCCGCCGTCAAACGGGCGATCGGCAAGCTGTTAAACTTGATATGTGTTGGTATATGTGAGGTATATTCTGTAAGATTATAGTGTTATAAAATTGCTTCTTTGCTGTAAAAGAACAAAAATGATGCTTCTCGGCTTAGCAAAGGGCAGTATAGGAAACTTTATGGAGAAAATAATTCAGTTATGTTCATGTTAAATATATTTATGGCAGCTTGCTAATCAGGTGTTTTTGCAGTACTAACAATTTAGTTACATTTGATTGTAGGATTGCAGGTTTAAAATGTTTTGTCTTAAATACAAAATGCTATTTATATTAATGTAATTGTTTTTTTACTTTATCATAGGTATGATGCGTTATGCATCCTACTCCGCCATAGCAAGAATGTCCGCTACTGGTTTGCACATGGTGTCCTTTTTGCTTATCCAAATCGTTTCTCTGAGTATCTTTTGGAGTGCCCTAGTGCTGAAGTCAGAGGAGCATTTGCAAAACTTGTAGTATTTATTGCACACTTTTCTTTACAAGATGGCCCTTGCACCTTACCCTTTGCTTCTCCTGGACCATCAAGCCAGGTACATTTATTGCTTTTAAATGTACACTTATCAGTTTTACTTTTTTATAATGCTACATAAAACAAAATTTAATGTTTTATCCCCAAAAATGCTATGATGGTTTCTCTTCTAGGCTTATGATAATTTGAGTCTGAGTGACCAGTTGCTGAGAGCTGTACTTAACCTTCTCAGAAGAGAAGTGTCTGAGCATGGTCGTCATCTACAGCAGTACTTCAACCTTTTCGTCATGTATGCCAACCTTGGTGAGAAACAATGCTTATATCCCTCTTAAAGCACGGCTTGCTAACAAAAAATATATATATTTTTTTTAATTTTTTTATTGTATAGCACAAATGTATAAAATGCACAAGCCAGAGTAGCATTTGTCTTTAGGAACTGTGGGTTCTAGTGTCAAATACTTTAGGGTACTTTAGTAGATGTTACAGTGGATATAAAAAGTCTACACACCCCTGTTAAAATGTCAGGTTTCTGTGATGTAAAAAAATAAGACAAAGGTAAATCATTTCAGAACTTTTTTCCACCTTTTAACGTGACTTATAAACTGTACAACTGAATTGAAAAACAAACAAACTAAAATAATGTGGTTGCATATGTGTGCACACCCTCCTATAACTGGGGATGTAGCTGTGTTCAGAATTAAGCAATCACATTCAAACTCTTGTTAAATAGGAGTCAGTACACACCTGCCATCTTTTAAAGTGCCTCTGGTTAACACCAAATGAAGTTCAGATGTTCTAGTAGGTCTTCCCTGACTTTTTCTTAGTCGCATACTATAGCAAAAGGCATGGTCTGCAGAGGGCCTCCAAAGCATCAGAGGGATCTCATTGTTAAAAGTTATCAGTCAAGAGAAGAGTACAAAAGAATTTCTAAGGCATTAGATATACGATGGAACACAGTGAAGACCGTCATCAAGTGGAGAAAATATGGCGCAACAGTGACATTACCAAGAACTGGACGTCCCATCAAAATTGATGAAAAGACGAGAAGAAAACTGGTCAGAGAGTCTGCCAAGATGCCTACAGCAACAATAAAGTAGCTGCAGGAATATCTGGCAAGTACTGGCTGTTTTGTACATGTGACAACAATCTCCCGTATTCTTCATATGTTTGGGCTATGGGGTAGAGTGGCAAGATGAAAGCCTTCTCTTATGAAGAAAAACATCCAAGTCCGGCTAAATTTTGGAACAACACACCTGAAGTCTCCCAAAAGCATGTGGAAAAATGTGTTATAGTCTGATGAAACCAAGGTTGAACTTTCTGGCCATGATTCCAAAAAATATGTTTGGTGCAAAAATAACACTGCACTTCACCAAAAGAACACCATACCCACAGTGAAACATGGTGGTGGCAGCATCATGCTTTGTGGTTGTTTTTCTTCAGCTAGAACAGGGGCCTTAGTCAAGGTAGAGGGATTTATAAACCGTTCCAAATACCAGTCAATATTGGCACAAAACCTTCAGTCTTCTGCTAGAAAGCTGAACATGAAGAGGAACCTCATCTTTCAGCATGACAATGACCCCAAGCAATAGATCCAAATCAACAAAGGAATGGCTTCACCAGAAGAAGATTAAAGTTTTTGAATGGCCAGCCAGAACCCAGACCTGAATCCGATTTTGAAAATCTGCAGGGTGATCTGAAGAGGGCTGTGCTAACAGATTTAGAGTGTTTTTGCAAAGGGGAGTGGGCAAATATTGCCAGGTCTAGATGTGCCATGCTGATAGACTCATACCCAAAAAGATTGAGTGCTGTAATAAAAAATAAAAATATGCTTCAACAAAGTATTAAAGCATGTGCACACATATGCAACTTTATTTTTTTATTTTTACTTCCCTCTACCTACAATATTTCAGTTTGTTGTTCAGTTGTACAGTTTATAGGTTACGTTAAAGGTGGAAAAAGTTCTAAAATTATTTATCTTTTTCTCATTTTTTTACATCACAGAAACCTGACATTTTAACAGGGGTGTTTTATATCCACTGTATATCTCTGTATTACTGCATATGTGATTTTCCAGCTAGGTGTAGTGGGTTTACAAGAAAGTGGTGAAACACGTTTAACCCTTGTCCGGGAAAATTTCCTAATTTTTCACAGAGTAAAATCAGTATTTTTTGCTGAAATATTGATTAAACCCCCAAACAGTATATTTTCTGAAGTAAGGCTCGATTTCCACTATTGTGGCCCCAAAGTCGCGCGATTTACAGTGAGACTTTGCAATGCGATTTTTGATGCGATGTCATGCGACTGGCAAGAACCATGGGAGAACAAGTTGCACCGAAGTCGGAACAAAGTAGTACAAAAACCTTTTTGGAGTCGCTGCGACTTGAGTTGCACCAATTAGAACGGGGACCATTGAAATACATGTATTTTGACTTATTATACGACTTCACGTGTCAAGTCACACAACTCGCAGTAGTGGAAACAGAGCCTTAAGGCCCTGGAGAAGAAAATGGTGGCAGCTACAATTTTTTTCAACTGCATATTTGTGCAGTGGTTTATTAAAACCATATTTTAACCACTTGCCATTTAGGCCAATTCTGACACTTCCTACATGTAAAATTAATTATTTTTTTGCTAGAAAATTACATAGAACCCCCAAACATTATATATGTTTTTTTTTAGCAAAGACCCTAGAGAATATAATGGCGGTCATTGCAACTTTTGTATCTCGCACGGTATTTGAGCAGCAATTTTTCAAACGCGTGGGTTTTTTTTGGGGGGGGGGGTTTGGAAAAAAAACTGTTTCATGCTTTTAAAAAAAACATTAAAGTTAGCACAATTTTTTTGTATAATGTGAAAGATGAAGTTATGCCCAGTAAATAGATACCTAACATGTCACGCTTCAAAATTGCACACGCCCATGGAATGGCACCAAACTTCGGTACTTAAAAATCCCCATAGGCGACGCTCTAAAAAATTTTTTACTGGTTATGTTTTGAGTTACAGAAGAGGTCTAGGGCTAGAATTATTGCTCTCGCTCTAACGTTCCCATCAATACCTCACGTGTGTGGTTTGAACATTGTTTTCTGCGTGCGAGCACACGGGGCAGGGGTGCTTTTACTTTTTTTTTTTTTTTTTTTTTTTTTTTAATTTTACTTTTACTTTTTTTTTTAGTTTGACGCTTTAAAAAAAAAAAAAAAAGATCTCTTTTATTCCTATTACAAGGAATGTAAGACCCCACATCTCACCTCTAGGCAGGGAAGCCTGAAATAAAAAAATTAAAAAACTATATCGGCTTCCTAGCCGAGGCAGCGCCATTTGTTTGAATACAGCGAGCATAGAGACTCCAGCGACCATCTGGTCTGCCAGAAATCTCTATGGTAAACATCCGGGGCCGGCGGATCCGTTCTCCCGACTCACCGGTGGAAGCGATGAGTCGGTAGAAGCACCGTAGGGAGTGGGGGACGTCCCCTCTCGCCACCCGTAAGAACGATCCAAGCGGCAGAACAGCCGCTATAATCATTCTTATAGTGTAGGGAATCACCGACAGAAAAAGACAATATCTGAATGATGCCTGTAGCTGCAGTCAACAGTCAGATATACCCGCACAAAGTCAAGGACATCATATGACGTACCTTGGGCGGGAAGTGGTTAAGGAAAAAATGCACTAAAATGAAATCCAGTGCGCGCACACAATATAATACCCTAATTTTTCCCTTATTCAAAATTGTGTGTGCATGTTAAATGGTCAGCAGCTACAGTACCTAAAATTTGTTACAATTGACGCTTCAAAACAGTCACAGGTTATCAGTTTAGCGTTAACTTTTTATTTTGGCCTTTAAATGAACCTTTGATACTATGGCTTTACTAATGCCCCCTACCATGACTTTCCAATAGAATTTGTTGCACATTTGACATTTGTTGAATAATTAAAGAGCTATGTCTCATTGAGTAGTTTATCTTGATGTGCTAATCTTTCCTCCAATCCTGCATGGCCATTTGTTAGATTCACAACAGTGTCAAATGCAATAAAGCCTGACTAGTTTACAGCTCCTTCCTATCTGAATGCTGATGTGCAGGGCAATACAGGTAACTGTAGTCCTTTAGCCAGGATGTTGATCGCAATGTCTGACAGAAAAATACAATTGTGAAAGTACAAACAAAAATGTATATTTAAAGCGGTAGTAAACCCAAAAACAAACGTAATATATTGCAGCTTACCAATTTTTAAAATGACGTGGTTGCACTTTTTTTTTGTCAGGCACTTTCCTCTTAGGGTGTCTGCATTCTGGATAAAATACACCTTTGGAAAGCAGCATTGTTAGTCCAGGGAAAGGGTAGTGTTGGACTGGCAGATTTAGGCTAGGTTTACATTGGTGCAGCTGCAATGTTTTCCGATTTTTCAGTACGATATTTGTAGTGCGACTCTGGTGCGTTTTTTCTGTAGGGAAAGGAGATTGCTCAATACATAGATGCTGGTTAAGAAGCCAGCCTGCGTCCTAAAAACCAGTGACCCACCCCTGCTATTAGTCAGGGGTTTCCTGTTGATTTTAGAATGTAAGCAAATTAGCCCGTCATAAAAAAGGAAAAAAAACACATGGGGGTCTCCCACAATTAATGCCAGGCTCTTTGGATCTGGTATGGATTTTAAGGGGGGAGGCCAGCTAAAGGGGGGGGGGGGGGGGGGAACGACACTGCATCCCCTTCCTGATCCATACCAGGCCCATGCCCTCAACATGGGTGTGCGAGGGAAGGGGGCTGGCAAAGCATTTTGTCCCCATGTTGATGAGGACAAGGGCCTCTTCCCCACAACCCTGGCCTGTTGGTTGTGTGGGTCTGTGGGTGGGAGGCTCATTGCATTCTGGAAGCCCCCTTTAACTATAAGGGGGCCACCAGATACAACCACTTTATTCATTCACAATAAAAGTATGCAGATCCACATCATTTACGATATGACAGCCACAGACCCATATGGTAAAAAAAGTCCGACACCCAGCCCGTCCCATCCCTTGCTTTGTTAAAAAAAATAAATAAATAAATTCTGTCAACTGGATATCTTCAGCTGACAGGGATGAGTCACTGGTTAGGATGCCAGCTCCTAAAACAAAACGCACATACATGCATTTTTGTTGTGTTTCTATTAAAGTCCAAAGGGGCAAAAATTGTGCTGCAACTGCACGAAAGTAGCAACTTTTCCAAAAAGTGCTGTGCTGCGTTGATGTGAACAGGCACATAACAAAATCATTTCCATCATCCATGTCTGGTTGCACTAGTGTGAACCGATCCCTATATGGACTAACAAACCTGAAGCTGAACTCCAGATAACACTTTATAGTCTGTTACAGCAAACTTTTTTTTTTTTCTTTTGGAATAAACGTTTTACATGAATAAAAGATGATCATTGTAAACCCCCTTGTCAATGTTAAATGGTTTGTCGCAATCCTCTGCTACTTTGTCTACAGTTGGTTAAAGTGGAACTTTAGTCAGAAAATTAAATCCTTTTAGATTACTTCAGGCTGGCCCCTTTGCAGGTATAGCTATGTAAAACTTTAAAAATAAGTGTGTACACTGTTAAAAATCCAGTAATACACTCTCACCCTGCTCTGCATATGCTCAGTTGCTCTCCATTTTCCAGTACTGTCTCGAAAATGTAGAGACCAATCTGCTGACAGCCCAAAGATTTACTACAGCAGGGTCTTTGAGCTTCAGCAAAATGGCAGCCTCCTGCAAGAAGAGCTGGGAAACAACACTGGAGGCAATTTATAGCACACATTAACTTTGGTAGCATAATTATTAACGTGGAATGTATATTCCTTGCTAAAGAACATTAGGTTTCTTTATCGTACATCACAGAGCCACAGTAATTACTGTATGGGTTATATAGGCCACCTTTAGGTGATGGACACTGGCACACCCTAAGACAGGAAGTTCACCCCCTATATAACCCCTCCCATTACAGGGAGTACCTCAGTTTTTTCACCAGTGTCTTAGGTTTTGGTCACGAGTAAAGACGTGCTGTGCTGTGCTGAGCTCCGCTGGAGGAATCTTTGCTGGAGCAAGCCATGCAATCGGATCCATTCAAAGTGTCTTTTCCAGGCCGAATTGAATGGTACCCAGGCCTCCTGTCAGAAGAAACGAGGTTTTGCCTGTAACGCTTCTCTTTTTAGAGAGCTGGACCGCGGGATCCAGTGTTTGTTTTTTTTCAGCCATATTTTCCTGGCGGGGTGCTTTACAGGCCCAGGAATGTGGATCCCCCGATAACAAGGGGCCCCGGTTCCTGAAGGTTTTTTAACGGAGCCCACCGTGAGTGGTGAAGATTGGGTCTGTTTGGTTTACCACAGAACCCTGCAGCCAGATAAGGTAAGGGAGATTCCTAAGGAATTTTTCTAATTCTTGTGGCTTTTCTCCTTTAAGCAAATGTTGCTATGCCTAAGGACGCCACCGGGGGCTGTCAAGAGCACATACCTGTTCCATACTTGTCAGTCATGCTCTGTGTCACAAGCTGCATGCTTCCTCTGAGCCCAAGCTCCAGGTAGGATGTGAGAAGGGGGGGGTTTTCTCTTTTCAGGAATGCCCCCCTCCCACCGCTTCTTCTTTCCAGGCTCGAGGCCATGGGTCAGTCAGCGGTATGCCGCTCCCGCCGGTCGGATCAGAGCCCCCGGAAGGAGTGGTCGGAGGAGGAGGGCAGTGTTCATCAGCGTGGTTCAACGCCCACAACGCGGGCTATGCATAGCTATAAAGGTGCATTTTTGCAGGTGCACACAGCTAAAGGAGGGACACAGAGCAGATGGATGGCATGTGAGTGTGGGTGACACAGGCATATTCCCAGGCACGTTTACTTAGCATCAGATTGAGTCTTGATAGCAGCGGCTGTTGCTGAACTATTTTGCTCAGCAGTGGGTGCATTTCTGGTAGTACCTCTGCATTCGTGCTTAGCACTATGGGCAGAAGGGTAGGTACAAATACCCCAAAAAATAGGGGCTCAAAGGGATCTCCCTCAGGCTCTGAGGACCCCCCCCCCTGCAATGCCATCTCCCCCTGAAAGACCTAGGGAGGCTGGTCAGAGTGAGCCGTCGGGGTTAGGGGCTGCAACTGCTTCTGGCATTTCAGCCCCTCTATATATTTCTCAGGAGGTTTTTTCCTCAGCCATGAGTGGATTGGAGGAAAGATTAACAGCCTTAATCGCAGCTTTACAAAGTAGAAGAAAACGCATTAGGTCCCCTTTTACCACCCAGGACCCTCAAACAGAGGAACTCTGGGAAAGGTAAGACTAATCCCCCTCAGGGGACTGGGAAGAGACTGGTGACTCCTCTTCTGAGGAATCAAGTGGGGAAGGACCCTCTTCAGCTTCACAGGCTGAGAAGTTGCTGGTGCATTCTCTTACTGAAAGGTCCGCTCCACACTAAGTTACCCGTAACTGAGTCAGTTGAAAAGCCCACTTCTTGTTTAGGTTCACTGAAGCCTCCTCTAGCTGTGCGTGCTTTTCCTGTTCATTGCTGGAAAAGCTTATTTATTCTGAGTGGGATCACCCAGGTAAACATTCTTTTTCCCTCCTAAAAAGTTTTCAACACTTTATCCAATGGAGGAAAAATTTACAAAGATGTGGGGTATACCAGCTATTGATGCTGCTTTATCCTCAGTGAATAAAAGTTTGACTTGTCCTGTTGACAACGCTCAAATGCTTAGGGATCCAATCGATAAAAAGTTGGAATTCCTATTAAAAAAACATATTTTCCCTGGCAGGTTCAGTAGCTCAACCTACAGTGGCAGCAATTGGGGTATGTCAATCCTTGAGAGACCACTTGAAACAGGTGCTCAAGGTTTTTCCTGAACAGCAGGCCCAGGAGTTAGCCGAGCTGCCAGCGGCTTTGTGTTTTGCAGTTTGACGAGATTCTATCCTTTAGACCTCTCGCCTTAGGCTTGGGTTGGTGCATATGCGTAGAATCTTATGGTTGAAAAATTGGTCAGCCGAAGTGCCATGCAGAAAGCTCCTGGCTGGTTTTCCCTTTCGCGGTGTAAGGCTGTTTGGGGATGATTTGGACAATTATATCCAAAAGATTTCAAGTGGGAAAAGTACCCTTTTGCCAATTAAGAAAAGGAGTAAATGTCCCTCATTTAAACGGGCTCTTTCTCCAGTGCCAGGGGCATCAGCCTCCAGGCAGTCGTGACGGCCTCCACCGTCAGGTTCAATAGGTAAAACTCTGTCAACCCCAGGGACAAAAGAACTCCTGGGGGAGGAAACCTACAAGACAGAATGCTAAAGCCTCTTTATGATGGGGCACCCCGCTCGTTCGAGTGGGGGGAAGACTGCTACAGTTCTCAAAGGTCTGGCAGGAGGATTTTCAGGACAGATGGGTGGTCTTCACAATAACTCTAGGTTACAAACTAGAGTTCCAAGAATTCCGTCTCCTCGTTTCCTCAAAGACCCAGAGAAAAAGAAGTCTCTCTCCTTCAAGCGTTGGAGCGACTTTTGTCACAAAAAGTAATCACGGTGGTTCCCATGGAAGAGCAGGGGTTGGGGTTTTATTCAAATCTTTTCACTGCCAAAACCAAATGGAGATGTCAGACCCATTCTAGAGCTCAAAGATCTAAACCAGTTCCTAAAAATTTGATCTTTTTCGCATGGAATCAATCTGATCAGTAGTGTCCATCCTACAAGGAGGAGAACTTCTGGCATCAATTGACATCAAGGATGCATACCTGCATGTACCTATTTTCCCTACTCTTCAGAAATATCTATGTTTCGAAGTGGAAAAACGTCATTTTCAGTTTGTAGCTCTACATTTCGATCTAGCTACTGCACCTTGGGTGTTTACAAAGGTCCTGGCCCCTCCTCTGGCCAGATTAAGGGCCCAGGGTATAACGATTATGGCTTACCTAGAAGACCTGCTCTTAATAGACCGGTTGGTAGCCCGCTTAGACCAAAGCTTGGTCACCACAGTCAACTACCTGGAATACCTAGGGTTGGGTCCTCAACCTAGAGAAGTCTTCATTAAAACTAGTAAGAAGACTAGAGTACTTGGGTCTGGTTATAGATACAACCCAGAAGAGGGTGTTTTTACCCCAGGCAAAAATCAGCGCCATAAAGGAGCTGGTTCGTAGTCAGGGCGAAGAAGGGTCTTTCTATTCGCCTTTTGTATGAGGTTGTTGGGAAAGATGGTGGCTTCATTCAAAGCGGTTCCCTATGCTCAGTTGCATTCAGGACTGCTGCAAAACCGTATCCTGTCTGCCTGGAACAAGAAAGTCCAGGCACTAGATTTTCCGATGCGTTTATCGCCGGTAGTGCGTCAGAGCCTCAGTTGGTGGTTGATACCCGAGAATCTGCGGAAAGGGAAATCCTTCTTACCAGTTACCTGGAAAGTGCTAACAGATGCCAACCTTTCAGGTTGAGGAGCAGTTCTGGAAGAGATGACTGTCCAAGGGAAATGGTCCAGAACTGAGAAGACCTTACCCATCAACATTCTAGAGATTCGGGCAGCATATCTAGCCCTAAAGGCCTGGACATTCAGATTGCAGGGTTGTCCTGTCAGGATCCAATCTGACCATGCCACAGCAGTGGCTTATATCAATCACCAAGGGGGCACCAGAAGTCGTGCAACCCTGGGAAAGGTAAACCAGATCCTAAACTGGGCAGAAAAGCATGTGCCATGCATATCGGCAATCTTCATTCCAGGAGTAGAGAACTGGCAGGCAGACTACATAAGTCGCCAGCAGTTGTTCCCAGGGGAATGGTCTCTTCCCCCCGACATGTTCCTGGCTATATGCCAAAGATGGGGGATCCCGGCCGTAGATCTGTTTGTGTTGAGGTTCAACAACAAGATCGACAACTTTGTGTCAAGAGCAAGGGATCCACTTGCATGCGGGACAGATGCATGGTGACCCCGTGGGATCAGTTCTCACTGATTTATGCATTTCCTCCTATTCTGCTGCTACCACAGCTTCTTTGCAGGATCAAGCAGGAAAATAAGTTGGTGCTTCTGGTAGCTCCAACGTGGCCCACAAAATCTTGGTATGCAGAAATAGTACAGATGGAGGTAGGGCCCCCATGGACCCTACCACCACATCCAGACCTGCTATTGCAGGGACCAGTGTTCTATCCTACCTTACAAATGCTAAATTTAATGGTTTGGCTATTGAAACCACATTCTGAAGAATCACAGGCTTTCAGACTCACTGATATCTACAGTGAGGTCGGAAAGTATTCAGACCCCCTTAAATTTTTCACTCTTTGTTATATTGCAGCCATTTGCTAAAATCATTTAAGTTCATTTTTTTCCTCATTAATGTACACACAGCACCCCATATTGACAGAAAAACACAGAATTGTTGACATTTTTGCAGATTTATTAAAAAAGAAAAACTGAAATATCACATGGTCCTAAGTATTCAGACCCTTTGCTTCGACACTCATATATTTAACTCTGTGCTGTCTATTTCTTCTGATCATCTTTGAGATGGTTCTACACCTTCATTTGAGTCCAGCTGTGTTTGATTATTCTGATTGGACTTGATTAGGAAAGCCACACACCTGTCTATATAAGACCTTACAGCTCACAGTGCATGTCAGAGCAAATGAGAATCATGAGGTCAAAGGTACTGCCTGAAGAGTTCAGAGACAGAATTGTGGAAAGGCACAGATCTGGCCAAGGTTACAGACCTTCCTAGAGCTGGCCGTCTGTCCGTCCAAACTGAGCTATCGTGGGAGAAGAGCCTTGGTGAGAGAGGTAAAGAAGAAGCCAAAGATCACTGTGGCTGAGCTCCAGAGATGCAGAAGGGAGAAAGTTGTAGAAAGTCAACCATCACTGCAGCCCTCCACCAGTCGGGCTTATGGCAGAGTGGCCTGACGGAAGCCACTCCTTAGTGCAAGACACATGCAAGCCCGCATGGAGTTTGCTAAAAAAAAACACCTGAAGGACTCCAAGATGATGAGAAATAAGATTCTTTGGTCTGATGAGACCAAGATAGAACTTTTTGGCCCTAATTCTAAGCGGTATGTGTGGAGAAAACCAGGCACTGCTCATCACCTGTCCAATACAGTCCCAACAGTGAAGCATGGTGGTGGCAGCAGCATCATGCTGTGGGGGTGTTTTTCAGCTGCACGGACAGTCCTGACTGGTTGCAGTCGAGGGAAAGATGAATGCGGCCAAGTACAAGGATATCCTGGACGAAAACCTTCTCCAGAGTGCTCAGGACCTCAAACTGGGCCGAAGGTTTACCTTCCAACAAGACAATGACCCTAAGCACACAGCTAAAATAATGGAGTGGTTTCACAACAACTCTGTGACTGTTCATGAATGGCCCAGCCAGAGCCCTGACTTAAACCCAATTGAGCATCTCTGGAGAGACCAAAAAATGGCTGTCTACCAGCCTTTACCATCCAACCTGACAGAACTGGAGAGGATCTGCAAGGAGGAATGGCAGAGGATCCCCAAATCCACGTGCGGAAAACTTGTATCTTTCCCAAAAAGACTCATGGCTGTATTAGATCAAAAGGGTGCTTCCACTAAATACTGAGCAAAGGGTCTGAATACTTAGGATCGTGTAATATTTCAGTTTTTCTTTTTTAATAAATCTGCAAAAATGTCAACAATTCTGTGTTTTCCTGTCAATATGGGGTGCTGTGTGTACATTAATGAGGAAAAAAAATAACTAAAATGATTTTAGCAAATGGCTGCAATATAACAGAGTGAAAAATGTAAGGGGGTCTGAATACTTTCTGTCCCCACTGTACCTTGATTAATGCAAGGAAGCCATCTTACAGAGTCATTTATTATAGAGTCTGGAAGGCATATGTTTCCTGGTGTGAATCCAGGGGTTGGCATCCCAGAAAGTATGTCATAGGTAGAATCCTTGCTTTTCTGCAAATGTGGTTGGAGATGAAGCTGGCCTTGGATAGTATCAAGGGCCAGGTCTCGGCCTTATCATTATTGTTTGAACGTCTGCTTCGCATTCTTTGGTCCGAAGCTTTATACAGGGGGGTAACACGGCTTAATCCACCAGTTAGAGCACCCCTGAACCCTTGGGACTTGAATCTAGTTCTGTCTGCATTACAGAAACAGTCTTTTGAGCCTATACGACATATTCCCTTAGCCCTTTTGACAAGGAAGCTAGTTTTTCTGGTAGCCATTTCTTCTGCAAGAAGGGTATCCGAATTGGAAGCTCTTTTTTGTAAAGAGCCATATTTAATCATTCACAAGGATAGAGTAGTATTGCATCCTCATCCTAGCTTTCTACCGAAGGTGGTTTCAAGTTTTCATCTAAACCAGGATATTGTTCTGCCTTCATTTTTCCAGAACCCTCTTCTACAGAAGAAAAGTCACTACATTTTCTGGATGTAGTGAGAGCGGTCAAAATCTATTTGGAGGCGGCTGCTCAGGTTCGGAAAATGGATGTTTTGTTTGTGTTGCCTGAAGGTGCTAGAAAAGGACAGGCAGCGTCGAAATCTACTATTGCTAAGTGGATTCGGCAAGTAATTAAGCTTATGGTTTGAAGAGGAAAGTTCCATCTTTTCAATTCAAAGCATACTCCACCAGGGCTGTTAGTGCTTCATGGGCAGTGCATCACCAAGCCTCCATGGCTCAAATCTGCAAGGCTGCAACTTGGTCTTCAGTCTATACATTCAGCAGATTCTATCCGGTGGATGTAAGAAGACATGAGGATATCGCCTTTGGGCGCAGTGTGCTGCAGGCAGCAGTATAGGTCCTCAGGTCTGGTTGCACCCTACTTTTGTTTGTGTCTCCCTCCCCTCAGCTTACCTGTAAAAATACTTTTCTTGGAGTACATCATGCGACACGAGGACCCTCCCCTCTTTAATATGCGTATATTGCTTTGCTACAAAAACCGAGGTACTCCCAGTAATGGGAGGGGTTATATAGGGAGTGAACTTCCTGTCTTAGGGTGTGCCAGTGTCCATCACCTAAAGGTGGCCTATGTAACCCATACAGTAGTTACTGTGGCTCTGTGTCCCGTGATGTACTCCAAGAAAAGGATTTTACAGGTAAGCGGTTATAAAAATCCTATTATCAAGTTGCAATGGGTAAAGTTCCGCTTTAAGGTAAAAAAAAAAAAAACCTGCTTTTTAGAACCAGTTTATCGAACTGTTTTGGATTAAGTTCTGGTTTAAAGTAAGTTAAAAAATGAACAGAATTGTTGGCTGTATCACCAGGTGAAAATAAAGGAATAAAGCCTTATTAAAGAACCAATGCAGCCACCACATCAAAGAATTGGTGAACAGAAATTTATTACATTTTTGCTTTAGGTTTAATACTGCTTTACTTTCAGGTGTTACTTTACAATAGTAATTTTAAAGTAATATGTTCCTCCAAAGAGGATTCTACTTGGCACTGAAATTCACAAATGCTTGTGCCCCATGTACATTTTGCAGACTATGTTTAGCTAATTTGTGATTTTTGTTTTAGAAGCTAATGTATAATAGCTTTAAATCCCATTATAATGATTAGATGTGTAAATTACATCACTAGCAATCTGCATGTTTTGCTTTCATTTTCAGGCATGCAAGAAAAGACCCAGCTTTTGAAACTCAATGTGCCTGCAACATTTATGCTAGTAGCAATGGATGAAGGGCCTGGTCCTCCAATCAAATACCAGTATGCTGAATTGGGCAAATTGTACACTGTAGTGTCACAGCTAATTCGTTGTTGCGATGTATCATCGCGTATGCAGTCTTCTATTAATGGTAAGTCCTCATGACAGAGATCTAAATTATAAGCTAAACTAAATATCTAATGTACGCAAATATTTCTTTCCTTTCAACAATTTGCAGTAGTTTGCTTGTCAGTGAGCATTGCCTCTTGCGGTGATGTGTGGACTAGGCAGCCTCAATCTCTCGGTCTTACCTGCCCACTTGCTTTGTGCCCTATGATTGACACGCCTGGAAAATTGTAATCTCTCAACCCACAAGTACATCATATTTGACTAGCAGACCAAAAACTCCTGACCTGTCTCCCCCTCCCTATGCCTGCCATATGCCACATACTCACCCACCAGTCACGCCCACATTAACACCTATGCCTAGCTCCAATTCCCATAGCATCATGAAAATAGCCATTTATATCCAGTTGACGCTGTCACACATTTGGTAAGGTTGGAAAAAGACTCCGTCCAACCTGTGTGTGTGTGCGCGCGTGCGCTTTTATGTCAATATTGCATTGTGTATATCCCCATATGCTGTGGTCGTTTAGGTGCCTATCTAATAGTTTTTTGAAATTATCTATGCTCCCTGCTGAACCCACAGCTTGTGGAAGAGAATTCGACTTTCTTACCGCTCTTACCATAAAGAACCCTCTACACTGTTTCCGGTTTAAAGCACTTTTCCTCTAATTTTAGTGAATGGCCATGTCTCTTTTTAAATGACCTTTCGTGGAAAAGTTTTATCCCTATTGTGGGGTCACCAGTACGGTATGTGTACATTGAAATCATATCCCCTCTCAAGCGTCTCATCACCAGAGAGAATAAGTTCAGGGCTTGTAATCTTTCCTCATAACTAAAACCCTCCAGTCCCTTTACTAGCTTTGTTGCCCTTCTCTGGACTCTTCATTTCCAGCACATCCTTCCTGACGACTGGAGCCCAGAACTGGACGGCATACTCCATGTGCAGCCGGACTAGAGTCTTGTAGAGTGGGAGAATTATCGTTTTATCTCGGGAGTTAATTCCCTTTTTAATGAATGCCAATATTCTGTTGGCTTTGCTTGCAGCAGCTCGGCATTGCATGATTTTGCTGAGCCTGTCATATACTAGGACCCCCAGAGGTTCTCACCCCTAGTAAGTAGATTGGATTCGTGTTTTTGCCACCTAAATGCATTAGTTTACATTTTTCCACGTTAAACTTCATTTACCATGTTGAGTTGAGTGGCACCTTGATATAGCGCAGTCATTTACCCCGTAGGGTTCCCACGCGCTTGGTGGAGTCCCTGGAAAAAAAAACCCCAGGGGCTAGGAGGAGACAGCAGCAGGGAAGCAGCATGAGAGATAGAACAAGCGAGGCTATGCAGGAAAGGCTTGTGTGAAGAGCTAAGTCTTCAGTTTCTTGCGAAAGACCAAGATGGTAGGGGTCTCCTGGAGCTCAGCAGGGAGGCTGCACGGCTCCCTGGTGGGAGAAAGCTCGGCCACCACGCCAGGGTCTTAGGCACAGAGATGTGGAGGAGGTCTCTTCTGCTCGATTTAAGTGATTTTCCTAGAACTCGTTTGTAGAAGCGTGAACAGAGGTAACTCTGAGCAAGGCTTCTCATGATTTTGAACATGATACAACCTGCTTTAAACAGAATAGGATGGTAGACCGGCAGCCAATGCAAGGCACAAAGAATGAGGGTGATATGATCTCTCAAAGGGACACCCATAAGTAGCCTTGCCGCAGCTTTCTGTATGAATTTAGTTCCCCACACCATTAATTTGTTAAGATCTTCTTGCAAGGTTTCCACATCCTGCGGAGAAGCTTTTGCCCTGCTTAGCTTAGTATTATCCCACAATTACTGGGATTGAGCTGTTTATCCCATCCTCCAGGTCATTTATGAATAAATTAAATAGGATTGGTCCAAGGCAGAACCCTGAGGGGCCCCATTGTGCACATTGGACCATTCTGAGTACTCCCCATTTATCACTATGCTCTGAACTTGCCCTTGTAGCCAGTTTTTAATCCAGGTACTTACCCTTTGGTACATGCCGACAAACCTTAGCTTGTATTGTAAACGTTTGTGGGGAACTGTATCAAATGCCTTTGCAAAATCCAGATACACTACATCTATGGGCCTGCCTTCATCTAGGTCAGTGGTCTCCAAACTGCGGCCCGGAGGCCGGATGTGGCCCTTTGCTTGATTTTATCTGGCCCTTGGGATATTCTTCTCCACACAGAGAGCAATAGTTGGATAGTTCCTGCCACTTGTACCGGCAATGGGACACTATGCTTTCTATTGATATCAATGATGGGATACTATTCCTCCCACTGACATCAATATTTGGGCACTATTCCTCCTGCTGACACTAATTATGGTACACTATTCTTGCCACTGATACCAATTATGGAACACTATTCCTCCCCTTGACATCAATGATGAGGCACTATTCCTCCCAGGGACATCAATGATGGGGCACTTTTTCTGCAATTGACACCAATGATGGAGCACTATTCCTCCCAATGACACCAAAGGTGGGGCGCTACTCCTCCCATTGATAGGGCGCCATTACTGCTACTGACACCAATGATGGGGCACCATTACGGATACCAATGATGGGACGCTATTCCTGCCACTGACACCAATAATGGGACACTACTCCTCCCATTGATACCAATAATGTGGCACTATTCTTCCCCCCCTAATACCAATGCTGGGGCATTGTTTACGTCCACTGACGCCAAGTCGTTTTCTTCCCCCACTGGCCACAGTCCGGCCCCCCTATAATTTGAAGGACTGTAAACTGGCCCTTTGTTTAGAAAGTTTGGAGACCGTTGATCTAGATGGAAGCTCACTTCCTCATAGAAGGTTAGTAGATTTGTTTGGGAAGAATGATTTTTCATGAATCCATACTGCTAATGATAGCATTTTCATTACTAAAATCTTATATATTTAGTCCCTTATCATCCCTTCAAAGCACTTGCATACTATTGATGTTAGGCTAACTGGTCTCTAGTTCCCGGGGATATAGCTTGGTCATTTTTTAAAGATTGGTGCTTCATTGGAGAAAAGCCAATCAGCTGGTACCATATCAGTCAGTAGACTGTTCATCAAAATTAGGAACAACGGTCTGGCAGTTACTTGACTGAGTTCCTTAACGTTCCTCGGGTGCATGCCATCTGGTCCCGGTGACTTATTTATGTTAAGTTTTTCAAGTTTGTTCCTGATTTTATCCTCTGTTAACCATGGTGGTGCTTCCTGTGACATGTCATGAGGATAAACATTGCAGTTTTGGTTACTGAGCCCCCGTTTCCTTCATGAAGACCACATTCAAAACCTTCGCCATCCTTTGTAATCAGAATCCCTTCATTATTCTTTTTGGGGCCAATATGATCTGTCCTCCCTCTTTTACTATTTATGTACTTAAAGAATTTCTTGGGATTTTTCTTACTCTCCTCCGCTATGTGCCTTTCGGGTTCTATCTTTGCCGCCCTGATTACACCCTTACATTTCTTATTGCATTCTTTGTACAGTTGGAATGCTGATGCTGTTCCCTCATTCTTGTATTTTTTGAAGGCCTTCTCCTTTGCTTTTATATGAATTTTTACGTTGGCTTTAAGCCACCCAGGGCTTTTATTAGCTCTTTTAAATGTATTAAAATTTGCACTAGCTAATACCCTTATTTAATATGTACACCCATTTTTCCTCCATGTTCTTTGTTCCTAAGATTTTATCCCATTTAGTATCTTCTAGCAAGGAGCTTAGTTTCTGGAAGTTGGCTCTTTTGTAATTCAGTGTGTCTTTGTATTCCCCTTATGCTTCCTACTTGTGTGATTTATGCTAAAATGAATTGACCTGTGATCGCTGTTTCTTAAGTTGCCCTGTATTTCTATATCCGCGATCAAGTCTGTATTGTTAGTAATCAGTAGGTCCAGTAAAACATTGTTTCTTGGTGCATTTACCATCTGACCCATGAAATTGTCCAGTAAGACATTTAGGAAATGGCAAGCGTTCGATGAATGTGCGGTTCCTTCCACCCAGTCTGTCTGGATAATTCGTATCTGTGACATCCGAGATTGAAAGATACTTTTCTCCTAAAACTGAGATTTAATATAAATTGGCACCTTTTGTAATGTACATTTGGAGCAGAAGTTGGGGTGAAAATTAACTAGTATCCTGGAGTTCAGCTTTATCACACAATGGTGTTTGGTTCTCTAATCCTGATACAAAATATATAGTGTTTTTGGATTTTATTTCAGCTTTAACTTCTGTTCGCTAAAGTAGAAATCTTAAGGAGCATATTTAGTGGATTTGTGTACATTTTTGTTTGGTCAGGACAAAAAAAATAGTGTAGAAAAAATGTTTAGTCAGATAAACCTAAAATATATTTCCCTTAACGTTTTTCAGGACAGCACCTTGAGTTTTGGAGAGAGTGGCTCCACCCATTTGTCAGGAAACACACCTCCACCAATTTTGGAGAGAGTATCTCCACCCACTTGTCAGCAAACACACCTCCACCAATCTTTAAAAGGAGGCTCCTTCCCACTTATCCTCCGGAGGGAACACATGGGGGCGTTAGGAGCTCTCAAGGTGCTGTCCTGTGAGGCCAGGCTCCCTACTCTATTTTTTTTTTTTTTTTTTTTTACTTGCCTCAGAGAGCTGGTTCCTCCCGTCTCCACAGGCTGATTTAATGCTGGGTGGATGGGCTCCTTCTCCCTCGTCAATGCTCGGGGAGAGCCTGGACTGCTCCAGGGATGCTGCTCCCAGGCGGTGGTGTGCAGAAGTTCTGGTCCGATCTTGTTTTTTTTTCCCAGACACCGCCATCTTGGGAAGGGCAGTCAGAGGTACTGCTTCCACCAGAAGTGAGGTAACCGGAAGGGGGCGGCATCCTACAAGCAGGCGTAGGGTGTCATTTCCGCTGGAAAGCTCAGGGGGGAAGTGAGGAATAGCTCTGGTGCAGGTCCAGGTAAGGAGCAGACAATGTTCTGCTCTATTTTACTGTGGGGTCTCTAGCTCTCCTCTCCCTAGTTCTTAGTGGGGTTTGAGTGCGTTTCCCCCCTGGTGGTGGGAGCCTGTCTGGGCACATGAGTTTGGTGTTTCTCTCACTGTGCACCTGTGGTGAGCATCTTGAATGGTTTTCAGGCTGACTCAAAAGGATGGTTTGTCTTTTTCCTTTTTCTCCCTTATCATGGCAGGCCAAGAGCTCTGACCCAGGGATTAAAAAGAAATGTCCTTCATGCAAAACTAAGTTACCTGAAGGCTGGAAAAAGGCTTTATGTCAAGCATGCATTGACTCTTTGGTGAAGGATGAAGCTTCTTCCGCATGCAGCAATCTGATCGCATCTGTCAAAAAGGAATTTGATGCTACCATTCAATCCTTTAGATCCTCACTTAGAAATCCATCCTCAAGTCAGCCTACTACCTCGCATTCCTCTCAAGGCTCACTGTTAGTCCTGGCAGTGGAGGCAGAAGTGGGTCCTCTGAACCAGGAAGGGCTTTCCCCCTCACATTCTAATGAAGAATCAGATGAGGATGAGGACGAGCTGGAGAATATGCCTTCCAAATACAAGTTGTCTTTTGATCAAATAGACTGCCTCTTGAGGGCAATTTATGCTACTTTGGGCCTAGAGGAAGAGCATAAAGAATTGTCTTTGCATGACAGGATGTACGCGAGCCCAAAACACGTACCTTTCTAGTCCACACAGTAATTTCTGAGACAATCAAGAAAGAATGGACTGATCCTGAAAGAAAACCTTTCTTCTCCAGGGCTTATAAGAGAAGGTTCCCTTTTGATGAAGACCCAGCGGCTCTCTGGAATAAGGTTCCAAAACTTGATGCAGCCTTTTCTCAAGTGTCAAGATCAACTGATCTAGCATTTGAGGACATGGGGTTTTTTACCGACCCCATGGATAAAAAGATGGATCAACAACTGACGAGGGCTTGGCAATTCATCATGGGCAACCTCAAGCCAGCAATGGCAACTACTTGCATCTCCAGGAATATGGAGTATTGGGTGAATCAGCTTAAGGCTCATATAATAGCTGATTCTGCTAAGCAAGAAATTCTTGATTCCTTTTCAACACTGTCAGCAGCTGTAGCTTATCAGGATGACAGCAAAAGCCGCTGCCCTTACTAATTCAGTCAGAAGGGCTCTGTGGTTAAAAACCTGGCCGGGGGATGCAGCATCTAAAAACAAATTATGAAGGGTCCCTTTTTTTATTGTTCGGACCCGATTTGGACTCAGTTCTTGACAGGACTGCAGATAAAATGAAATCTTTTCCTGTCAAGAAGAAGAAACAACCAGTCAAACTTTTTTTTCATCCTCAAAGGGCTCAGGAACAAAACAAGCCTCAAGAGAAAAAGAAAAATTGGTCAGGGCAGAGGGGCAAAGGAACCAGCAAGACGCAATGACAGCCAGTTACAGGTGGGAGGAAGACTTTAGGGTTTTCTCCCTTATTGGGAAAGCATAATGGAAAACCAGTACATTCTGTGCATGCTGGCCGAAGGGTACAGAATAGAATTTTCGGATCGCCTCCCAGAAAGGTACTTTATAACAAATCTACCAAGAGATGCAACAAAGGCTCTGGCGATGAAGAACCTGTTAAAGGATCCGATAAATCAGGGGTTTGTGACTCAGGTTCCACAGGGGGAGCATTATCAGGGATTCTATTCCCATATATTACGGATGGCTTTATCAGGATGTTTTTGGTAATCCTCAACTTGAAACCGCTGAACAGATCGGTCCTATACAAAAGATTTCGTATGCACTCCATCTTGACGATCAGAAACCTATTGACAACGGAGTGCTTTTTGGCATTGATAGACCTTCGAGATGCCTATCTGCATATCCCTGTAGCCCCTCAGTCTCAGAAATTCCTAAGGATGGCAGTAAATATGGGTAACGAGGTTCTGCACCTACAATTCAAGGCCCTCCCCTTCGGCCTTTCTTCTGCCCCGCGAATATTTGCAAAGGTGATGGCAGAAGCTCTCGCACCTCTCCACCTGCAGGGGATCGCTGTAATTTCGTACCTGGACAACCTGCTCTTCTTTGCTCCTTCCAGGGAGAAATTGTTAGAGGACCTCGGAAAAGCCCGCAGTCATCTAGAAGCCTTGGGTTGGATCGTAAATGTGCAAAAGTCAAATTTCAGTCCAGCCCAAGAAGTACAATTTCCGGGGTATCAAATCAGCTCAGTGAAGCAGAGAGTTTCTCTCCCATTAGAGAAAAAGGTAAAGTCAAAAATGTTGTGGCCTCCCTACAGACAAATCAGGCATTATCAGTCAGACGAGTCATATCAGCCCTAGGAACCCTAACCTCAACCATGCCAGCCATTCAATGGGCAAGGTTACATTTCAGACCTCTTCAGACTTTCCTCCTGCCAGCGTATGGGGATGAGGGGCACTCCTGGGTCAGAACTTCGCACAAGGAGTTTGGTCCCAGGCAGAGGCGAAAAGGTCCTCAAATTGGAGGGAACTAAGGGCAGTCGCCTTAGCATTGGATGCCTTCTCTCCAAGCCTTCAAGGTTTCCATGTCCAGGTTCTCTCAGACAATGCCACTACCATAGCCTACCTGAACTAGCAGGGGGGCACAAGAAGAAAAACCCTTCAGTTACTGGCATTAAAGATCCTAGGATGGGCAGAAAATCAGTTGTTGTCCTTATCAGCAGTCCACCTCAAGGGCACTCTAATTGTCGTGGCAGATTTTCTAAGCAGAAGACAGATTCAAGAATGGAGCTTGAATCCGCAAGTTTTTGCAATGATCACCAGGGCCTGGGGCCAGCCACAAATAGACCTGTTTGCATCAGAAGAAAATACGCAACTCCCGCTTTTCTTCTCCATTCACAGAAACGACAGTTCCCAGGGGATAGATGCGTTAATACATCCTTGGAACTTTCATCTGGGTCACGCCTTTCCTCCGTTTCAACTAATCCCGTTAGTATTGAGGAAAATACAGAGGGAGAAGGTGGCAGTAATTCTAATCACTCCATTTTGGCCAAAAAGGCATGGTTTACCGCCGTTCTGCAGATGGCAATCAAACCAGTTTGGCAGCTGCCTCTCCGGCAAGACTTGCTCCAACAAGGTCCGATACATCATCCGGAAGTGGCCAATCTAAGCCTCACCGCCTGGTATCTGAGGAGCAGTTGTTAAGAAACAAAGGTCACAACCTTTGGTATCTACCTTACTTTCCAGTAGAAAAACAGTAACCAGAAAAATCTATGCTAAATATTGGAAAGTCTACAACTCCTGGCGTCGTTCGACAAATAGAACGGTAGAGAATTGGGTGTCCGTTTTAGAATTCCTTCAAAATGGTGCAGACAAAGGCTTGTCAGTCAGCACGCTTAAAATGCAAGTAGTCGCATTAGGAGTCTTTCTAGAAAGACCAATCTCTTCTGAGCCCTTGGTTACAAGATTTTTCAAGGCACTTATCAAATCCAGACCAGCTCCAGCTAAGCACTTTCCCAATTGACATCTATCAGTGGTCCTTCAAGCCCTCACAAAGGAACCTTTTGAACCACTGCAAGCAATTTCACTGAAGAATCTTACTCTTAAGACTTTTTTTGGTTGGAATAACATCGGCAAGGAGAATTAGTGCGCTGCACACCCTATCGATTAAAAAACCCTTTTTATCCATCTACATGGATAGGATTATACTCAAAACCGATCCGGAGTTTTTGCCAAAGGTAGCGTCAGCCCACAACAGGTCGCAGGAGATCATCCTCCAACCTTTTGCTCAAATCCTTCAGGGGAGAAAGAAAGCCAATTCCAAAATGTGGATGTAAGAAGGACTTTATTACAGTATCTCAAAGTAACAAAGGATTTTCGGTCTTCGGACTCTTTGTTTTTATACCTTTTTCTGGAAAAAAGGGCCACCAAGCATCAAAGGGGTCATTAGCTAGATGGCTTAACCACTTCACATCCAGGCCATTTCTGACACTTCGCTCCTACATGTCAAAAATCATCATTTCTTTGCTATAAAATTAGATAGAACCCCCAAACATTATATATGTTTTTTTAGCAGAGACCCTAGAGAATACAATGGCGGTCATTGCAACTTTTTATCTTGCACGGTATTTGCGCAGCAATTTTTCAAACGCGTTTTTTTTGAAAAAAAAACAGTTTCATGCTTTAAAAAAAAACAAAACAGCAAAGTTAGCCAAATTTTTTTGCATTGTGTGAAAGATGAAGTTACGCCGAGTAAATAGATACCTAACATGTCACGCTTCAAAATTGCACACGCTCGTGGAATGGCGCCAAACTTTGGTACTTAAAAATCCCCATAGGCGACGCTTTAACATTTTTTACTGGTTACATGTTTTGAGTTACAGAGGAGGTCTAGGGCCAAAATTATTGCTCTCGCTCTAACGTTCGCGGCGATACCTCACATGTGTGGTTTGAACACCGTTTTCATATGTGGGCGGGACTTACGTATGCGTTCGCTTCTGCGTGCGAGCTCACGGGGACAGGGGCGCTTTAAAAATTTTTTTTTTTTTTTATTGTTAATTTTACTTAAAAATTTTTATTTTTACACTTTAAAAAAATTTTTTTTTTTTTGATCACTTTTATTCCTATTACAAGGAATGTAAACATCCCTTGTAATAGGAATATGAGACGATCAGTCCTCTTTACAGTGAGATATGGGGTCAATAAGACCCCACATCTCACCTCTAGGCTGGGAAGCCTAAAATCAAAAAAAAAAATAAAACGATCGCCGCTTCACAGCTGAAGCGGCGCCGTTTTTTTGAATGCAGAGGCCGGGCGTGACGTCATAACATCGCGCCCGGCCTCCGAACGATCATAGAGACTCCGGCGACCATCTGGTCCGCCGGAAATCTCTATGGTGAACATCCGGCGCCGGCGGATCCGCTATCCGACTCACCGATCGCTGAGGTGAGTCGGTAGTAGCACCGGAGGGCGGCGGGAGGGGGGGGACGTCCCCTCCCGCCGCCCGTAAGAACGATCAAGCGGCGGAACAGCCGCTATGATCGTTCTTATGGTGTACGGAATCGCCGGCTGAAAATGCCGGTATCTGAATGATGTCTGTAGCCTCAGACATCATTCAGATATAAGCCCCGAAAGTCGAGGACGTCATATGACGTCCTCCGGATGTCAAGTGGTTAAATCCGCTATTTTTGCAACCTACTCTTAGTCGGGGCTATCTCCTCCGCTGGGGATTAAAGCACATTCTACCAGAGCTCAGGCCACTACATGGGCAGAAATAGCTGGTGCCACCCCAGATCAAATTTGTAAGGTGGCTACATGGTCAAGTTACCTAACGTTTGTCCGTCATTACAGACTGGATCTTCTGTCGGCAAGCGAGCAGGCTTTTGGCAGAAAGGTCTTGCAGGCTGTGGTCCCTCCCTAGTGGGTAAGTCTCTTTTTTATCCTCTCAAGGTGTTGTCCTGAAAGACATTAAGGGAAAAATCAAGTTAGACTTACCGGTAACTTGTTTTCCAGGAGTCTTTCAGGACAGCAGCAATCCGCCCTTATTGTTTTAAAGTATTCTGCTGTGACTAACCATATTCTGATTATGTGTTCCAGCTTGGGCCAGAGGTTCTCTACTACTACTGATAAGTGGGAAGGAGACTGCTTTTAAAGATTGTAGTCGAATAGGAAGATCTGGACAGCTGGACACCTAGGAAAAAAAAACCCGTTTTCTGGCGCTTTCAATGGGCAGGGGTGTTTTGGGAGCGCTCCCAACCCGCCACAAAGATGTTGCTTGCGGGACTTTTCCGAACATCTCGCAAGCACATCACCCGAGTGTGAAAGCACACGTTGCAATGAATGGGAGGCAGCTTTCAGAGGCTATTTCTAGCGCAAAAACGCCTGAAAACTGCCTCAGTGTGAAAGGGGTCTTAATGCATCTTTCTGTTTAGCGCTATGCAATGCAGCCACCTCAATTCCTTGTTAAAACACTTGAACTTTGGGAATTTTAAGTCTTGCAGCTCTGGATATAGAGAGGTCTTCTTTTATCCACCTTCTGGGATACCCTTTCTTTTGGAGAATTTCATATCCTGTTCTATACTCGTAAGTTCCAAAAAATAACCGGTTTAGCTATTGGGTAGGTCTCCTAATAAGGAGCCAGTTGGACTACATCACAGAGTTGGCATATCTCTACCATCATTGAGAAACAGGAGGTCCTGTTATGGTGAGAGGCAATTTGTAACCTGACTTAAAAGAAATTCTTGTGTTCTAGTCCTGCCTGTTGTGCTCATGCAAGGTGTGGTATTCTTGAAATCAAGTCTCCACAACTGGTTTGTATTCTTGAAGTTGAGCTTCCACAACTGGTTCTTTCTGGACATAGGGGAGTGGGTCCAACACTTGAGTACCATGTAAGTGAGGGGCATTGGATGGGCCCTCATGTTACCTTGGGTCAACTGTATGCTGATTAGCACCCCTGCTTGCACTTCTATGAAGCCGAACTGGAATCCTTGATTTGAATCCTGGCCTGGATACAATCTGCATGAACCTTGTATGTGTTCTCTTTGTGCTTGTGTGGGTTTTCTGCCAGACCCCAAAGACATGTAAGTAAGGTAATTGGTTCCTGTCTAAATGATCATGATCTTGGTACTCCTTGCTAAAAAATCAATTATGCGTGCCATTTGTAGGAGCTGTTACCATGTGCTGGACTACCTTTTTTTTTTTTTTTTTTTTTGCCAGTGCCAGTCCCGTAGGCCAGCAGTCCCCAACTTTTTTTTGACACTGGCGACCGGCTGCATGAATGAAAATTATGCCAAGGCCCGCGGGGTCTAAGCGATATTTTTCGGGGCGATGGCTGGTGTTTTCGCTTCAGTCATCCCGGTACCTTGGTTGATATGGTGTCAGGATGATTGCAGCGCATAATTTCCATTATTACATTGTAATAAAAAAGAAATATTTCAACTTGCCATAATGCACAATCAGTGGGGACCCTGAGTTTGTCACTTGCCACCGTTGCCTGCTACCAAATTCAGCTTGCCACCGGCGGCTGCCAACAGATGCAGTTGGCCACCTGCCAGGTGCGGGGGGAACTGCCGAAATTCAGTGTAGTGTTCGCGGCCAGCTGTGAGGACTTGACATTGGTGGGGAGGGCGGTGAGAGATGACATCATCTCTCTGCTCGCCCACTGCCGCCGACCCCCTGAAAGTGCAGCCTTGTCGGCAGCCCGGCTGCAAACAGGCTACGGCCTGGCAGTGGGCAATGGCCCAGGGGTTGGGGACCCCTGCTGTAGGCAATAGTATAAACCTGAAGGTAAAAGGCTTCCTGTGTCCATATTGCTCTCCATCTAAAGGATTTTCCAATCTTTTCAATAATCCTATTTTATTAGGGGTAAATTCTATGGGGGTTTTGTTTCAACCTGACTTCATCTCATTCACCAAGTTAACGTTCCATTTGAAAGAGAAAAGTTACTAAGTTTGATGAATGATCTAAGAGCCCTTTCACACTGGGGCGGGGGCGGCGTCGGCGGTAAAACGCTGCTATTATTAGCGGCGTTTTACCGTCGGTAAAACCGCCCCCGCTAGCGGCCGAGAAAGGGTTAAATACCACCGCAAAGCGCCTCTGCAGAGGCCCTTTGCCGGCGGTGTAGGTACGCCGTCCCATTGATTTCAATGAGCAGGAGCGGTATACACACCGCTCCGAAGATGCTGCTAGCAGGACTTTTTTTACCGTCCTGCCAGCGCATCGCTCCAGTGTGAAAGCAGCGACACTTTCGGGTCGGTTTGCAGGCGCTATTATTAGCGCAATAGTGCCTGCAAACCGCCCCAGTGTGAAAGGGCTCTAACGTTTTTTTTACTTTTTCCCATCATGTGACAGCAAAAATCCTGTGTTTTTTTTTGTGTGTGTTTGTTTTATTTCCTTGCACACAGTTCTTTGAATGTGGAAAATTCTCTGTTTTTATTTTTTCCATAAGAAGTAGTAAAAATTTTTATTGAAAATCAACACACTGTTCAGTATCTATGTAAACCGTGTTTTTTTTTCACGGAATTACTTTTTTTTCCCTATTGTGGTTAAAAATATCATTTCAATTTACAGGTAATCCACCACTGTCTAACCCCTATGGAGACCCCAACCTTTCTCAGCCTATTATGCCACTGCAGCAAAATGTGGCGGAGTTGTTGTTTGTGAAAACCAGTTATGTGAAAAAAATTATTGAGGACTGCAGCAACTCAGAAGAGACTATCAAATTGCTTCGTTTTTGTTGCTGGGAGAATCCCCAGTTCTCCTCTACAGTTCTCAGTGAACTGCTGTGGCAGGTGAGCCATCACTGAATATTGCATTTGTTAAACCACCCAAACTGCTTATAACAGAACGAGTGCCTGAACCTGCTGACGTAAGCTGATGGTAATGTAGTCTCAAACTACAGTGGATTTTAAATTAGATGCAGGTAAATCATTTGATCTGGCTTTCCCATGTCTACAATTTATGCTTTCTTTGCCTGATCCTGGAGTCAAGCTTTCATGTGCAAAATGTAGAAATCTTTTGTTGAAACTGTGTATTCATTTTCAAAGGTTGTTAAAGTGTTTGTAAAGGCAGAAGGCTTTTACCTTGCTGCCTTCTATGCAATAAGGTAAAAAACTTTCTGCATGCATCTTTCCCTGCAGCCCCCCCAAATACATACTCTAGCCCGATCTTGATCCAGCGATGTGCATGAGAGCCGAGACAAGAGCTCTCCCAAGTCTCCCGCACCTCATTGGCTGAGAGACAGCAACAGGAGCCATTAGTTCCCGCTGCTGTTATTTAGAGCCAATGACAATGGGGGGCGTGCTGAGGAATTTGTGTTTCTTATGGACACTCAGAGCAGAACTTGGGAGCAAGCATGCTCAGGTTTCCCCCGCTGCAAGTGGTTTGATATGGAGACGCTTGGCGGATGGGGTCAAGCCAGGAGCACCAGTGAGGAACCCCAGAACAAAAAAAAATTGAGGCTACTCTCTGCACAGAGCAGGTAAGCATGGAATGTTGTTAAGAAAAAAAAATACAAGTTTTTACCTGAAGCTGACCATCTCTGTATTTACTATGATTTAGTTTAAGTTGGCTTTTGGAAGTAAAGAAAACCCCTTTCAAAAAATATCTTGTTAGAGTATATGCAGGACCTGGTATGTTAAAGGAGAAGTTCAGCCTGAGCTTTTTAGGCTGGGCTTCTATGGGTCACATGAGTGCAATTTGTTTTGCACTCCTGTGACCTGTTTTTAGCCATGAGCGGTCTGAAGTCCACTCTCCGCTGACACCACTAGAATCAGTCCAGGCAGCTTGTCATCAGACTTTGGAAGTCTGGATCTGCAAGGTGCCTGGACTGATGGCAGTCTCAGCCTCTCAGCGAGCCGCTGAGACAGCCGCTCCCTGCCCCTCCACAGCTCAGAGCTCCAGTGAGCATAGAGGCGCAGTGCTGGAGAGCTGCTGATAGGCAGCAGTTCTCCACTCGGTGAGGTCAGACAACCAAGCCATCTGTGATGTTCGGTGGCTCTCAGTGAAGAGGCGGCTGGGGACAGATGCAGCATCAGTCTGATGCTGCATCCACTTAAGTATGAATAGGCAAAAAAAAAAAACGATACTTCTCTTTTAAACCAGGGGTCCCCCAACTTTATAAACAAAGTGCCAGTTTACTGTCTTTCCAAATATAGGGGAGCCAGACTGTGGCCAGTGGGAGTAGAAAATGTCCCAGCATCACAATATCTCATACTTGGTGTTCAGTAAGAGTAAAAAGATTACATGCTGCCTGTGGTCAGTTGGAGGTGTGTCCCATTGTTGGGGTCAGTGGGAGGAATAGTGCCCACCTGTTGGCAATCAGTGGGAGACATTGTGCCCCACTGTGGACATAAGTGGAAGGAATAGTACCCCATTATTGGTGTCAGTAGAAGGTCTAGGATCCTTTTTTGGCATCAGTGGAAGGAATAGTTCTTCATCGTTGGTGCAAGGAAAAATTCCCTGTTGTAGGGGTCAGTGGGAGGGACTGTGTTCCCACTCCTCTTTTCAGATCCTCTCCAAGTCATTAAGGTTTTGAGGCTGACGTTTGGTAAAGTGAACCTTCAGCTCCCTCCACATATTTTCTATGGGATAGGGTCTGGAGACTGGCCAGGCCACTCCAGGACCTTAATGTGCTTCTTCTTGAGCCACTCCTTTGTTGCATTGGCCGTGTGTTTTGGGTCATTGTCATGATGACATACCCATATACGACCCATTTTCAATGCCCTGGCTGAGGGAAGAAGGTTATCACCCAAGATTTGACAGTACATGGCCCCGTCTATCGTCCCTTTGATATGGTGAAGTTGTCCTGTCCCCTTAGCAGAAAAACACCCTCAAAGCATAATGTTTTTACCTCCATGTTTGACAGTGGGTATGGTGTTCTTGGGGCAGCAGCTCTCCTCCAAACACGGCGAAATGAGTTGATGCCAGAGAGCTTGGTTTTGGTCTCATTCAACCACAACACTTTCACCCAGTTCTCCTCTGAATCATTCAGATGTTCATTAGCAAACTTCAGACAGGCCTGTACACGTGCTTTCTGAAACAAGGGGACTTTGCGGGCGCTGCAGGATTTCAGTCCTTCACGGCGTAGTGCGTTACCAATTGTTTTCTTGGCTACTATTGTCCCAGCTGCCTTGAGGCCATTGGCAAGATTCTCCCATGTAGTTCTGGGCTGATTACTCACCATTCTCATGATCATTGAAACTCCACGAGTTGAGATCTTGCATGGAGCCCCAGACAGAGGGAGATTGACAGTTATTGTGTTTCTTCCGTTTGCGAATAATCGCACCAACCATTGTCACCCTCTCTCCAAGCTGCTTGGCGATGGTCTTGTAGCCCATTCCAGCCTTGTGTAGGTCTACAATCTTGTCCCTGACATCCTTGGACAGATCTTTGGTCTTGGCCATGGTGGAGAGATTGGAATCTGATGGCTTCTGTGAACAGGTGTCTTTTTATACAGGTAACAAGCTGAGGTTTAGAGTGCTCCTAATCTTAGCTCGTTACCTGTAGAAGACACTTGGGAGCCAGAAATCTTGCTTACTGATAGGGGATCAAATACTTATTTCACTCATTAAAAGGCAAATCACTTTATAACTTTTATGAAATGCGTTTTTCTTAATGGTTTTTTTTTTGTTATTCTGTCGCTCACTGTTAAAATATACCTACCATTAAAATTATAGACTGGTAATTTTTGTCACTGGGCAAATGTCCAAAATCAGCAGGTGAAAAAATATTTTTTTTCCCTCACTGTATAATTGTACTTATTGGCAAGCAAAACCCTTTTGGCAGGTAAACACCATTATATGCTGGCCAATTTAAAGAAAACGGCTAGCAGCATCAGGATACAATGAGGGAAATTTATCAAAACTGGAGCAAAATGAATCTGGAGAAGTTGTGCATGGCAGCCAGGCAACTTCTATATTTCATTTTCAAAGCTTAAAGGATAAGTTTACCATTTGTAACATATTGCACTTGAATTCAGGTTGTAACATGTTACTGTTGCATTTAAAAAAAAAAATCCTGATTAGGATAATGGAAACTTTTTTAGAGACTGTTTATGCTTTGATAACTACATGTAAGTTCCTGTCACTTCCAGTTTCCTGTGTGCAAATTGTAAACCAACCTCAATATCGCAGTAATTGGCTGTCATGTTGATTATATGAACAGGAGCCTGAGAGTGTTGTTCCTGTTTGCAAATTTAAGACCAGTGGCTGTTAAATGCAGTTTCAAATTATAAATGCACACAAGTGCATGCACTTATGTCTTAAGGGCCGGTTTCACACCAGGAATCGCACAGGAATGCGCGTTCCTGAGTTCACAAAGGCTGAAAACTCACTGCACTGCATGCACCACTCCTAAAAAAAAATTTTCAAAATTACACACTGCAATGCATGCTTCTGTACCATGCAATCTGGTGCAGGCGAATGCACAGCATTTGGAACTTGAGTTTGGGTTGTCGTTGGCATTGCATTGCCGGAAACGCGCACAAGATACTGGTTTCCCGCCAGTGTGCTCAATGTTTTGGGCAGGGGCGGCAAACCAACGCCACCTTAACAACCCCCTCTCCGCGTGGAAGATGGACGGGAAGGCGGCTAGCACCTGCCTAGAGAAAATTTTAGCGGCTTCTAGTGCTGACTTCCGCTTTTGAGAATACTTGTAACCTTTTGGCTTTAGCCTTTTTTTAAGTCACGTGCCTAAAGCATAGAGAAAAAGAATTCTGACACTACTGGCAATTCTATCCTGCAGGTCTGTGACTCAAAAGTATTAAAGCCAAGACATAACCAGGCAACCAGCTTTTTCAGGAGGCTGACAACGGCAATCCCTATATTTCCCTTCAGACAGGTGTAATTTAAAACTAAATGTATAGGGGTATTTTGTTAGTGGTGTTGATCAGAAAATATCAGCATTAAAACTTGCGGTGATTTTCACTATAGTTCCATTTTCTAGTAATGTTTAAAAATTGTCATATCGGTGTCAAAATTCACAATTTGATTTAGTCCTTCTAATTTTCAATGTAGGTGGCATATTCTTACACTTATGAGCTTAGGCCCTATTTGGACCTTCTGCTCCAAATCTTGTTGATTGAGGATTCTTGGCAGACCCATAGGTAAGTACATTTATATATTTACTAAATAGCAAATTTTTTAACAATGAGATCTATTTTTGTCTTGACAGCCCCCATATGTGTTGGGTTCCATTTACATTTTTGTGATGTGTTAACACTCGTTATGGCGTGGGTTAACATGCGTTATGTTAAAATAGGCTGTGGAAATGAATGCCAACACACTATGACATGCCGAAAATCACGTTTGACCCATATTTTGTTGCCTTCTTGTGATGGGGTGTTATCTAAAATGAATGGCAAGCACATGTAGAGTGTTGTTACCACAACATTTGGGGGTAAATGGGCAATTCAGGTATAATTAAAGGCAAAGAACACTTGCCTGTTTTTATTGCTCTCTGTGCCCCCTGTAAGGAGATATTCTCTTTCTCTCTCTCTTTTCTCTCTCCCCCACACCCCCCAGAAAGGTAACAGAGGGGAAATGTTCCAGTGGGAACAGTAGTTTGGTCCTTCCTTGAATAAGTACATCGGGGAGATAACAGAGGGGTTTAACCGCTTCCTGCCCACTGTACGCCAAATGACGTCCTCAGCTTTGAGCGGGGATATCTGAATGATGCCTGTAGTCACAGGCATCATTCAGATATCGTCTTTTAGAGCCGGCGATTCTGTGCACCATAAGAACGATCATAGCCGCAGTTCCACCGCTTGATTGTTCTTACAGGAGGCAAGAGGGGACGCCCCCTCCCGCTGGCCCCCGGTGCTTCTACCGATTCACCGCTACGATCGGTGAGTCGGACACAGGATCCGCCGGCCCAGGATGTTCATCATAGAGATTTCCGGTGGACCAGATGGTCACCGGAGTCTCTATGATCGTCGGAGGCCGGGCGCGATGTTATGACGTCACGCCCAGCCTCTGCATTAAAACGAATGGCTCAGATTCAGCTGGGAAGCCAGGATTTTTTTTTTTTTTTTGTTTTATTTCAGACTTCCCAGCCTAGAGGTGAGAGGGTGGGGTCTTATTGACCCCATATCTCACTGTAAAGAGGATCTGTCATGCCATATTCCTATTACAAGGGATGTTTACATTCCTTGTAATAGGAATAAATGTGATCAAAAAATGTTTTTGGGAAAAAGTGTCGAGCTAAAATAAAGTAAAATTAACAATAAAAATTGGGGTTTTTTTAAGCGCCCCTGTCCCCGTGAGCTAGCACGCAGAAGCGAACGCATACCTAAGTCCCGCCCACATATGAAAACAGTGTTCAAACCACACATGTGAGGTATTGCCAGGAACGTTGGCGCAAGAGCAATAATTCTGGTCCAAGACCTCTAACTCAAAACATGTAACCAGTAAAAAATTTTAAAGCGTCGCCTATGAGGATTTTTAAATAGGGAAGTTTGGCGCCATTCCACGAGTGTGCAATTTTGAAGCGTGACATGTTGGGTATCTATTTACTCAGCGTAACTTCATCTTTCACATTATGCAAAAACATTGGGCTAACTATGCTGTTTTTTGTTTGTTTTTTAAAAGCACAAAATGGTTTTATTTTTTTGTTTTTTTCCCAAAAAAGCATTCGAAAAATTGCTGCACAAATACCGTGCAAGATAAAAAGTTGCAATGACCGTAATTGTATTTCTCTAGAGTCTTTGCTAAAAAAAAAATATATAATTTTTTGGGGGTTCTATGTAATTTTCTAGCAAAAAAAATTATTATTTTTTACATGTAGGAGATAAATGTCAGAATTGGCCTGGTAGGCAAGTGGTTATAGGACGATTCTACACTAGTCGGACTTCTATTACTGCAATTGAGAAAGAAGAAATGGCCCTTTAACCACTTGCTTACTGGGCACTTAAACCCCCCCCCCCCCCCCCCCTCCTGCCCAGACCAATTTTCAGCATTCAGCGCTGTCGCACTTTGAATGACAATTGCACGGTCATACAACACTGTACCCAAATGAAGTTTTTATCATTTTTTTCCCACAAATAGAGCTTTCTTTTGGTGGTATTGAATCACAGCTGGGATTTTTATTTTTTGCTAAACAAACAAAAAAAGATGGAAAATTTTGAAAAAAAAAAAATCATGTTTCATAGTTTGTTATAAAATTTTGCAAACAGGTAATTTTTCTCCTTCATTGATATGCGCTGATGAGGCGGCACTGGTGGGCACTGATAGGCTGCACTGATAGACACAGTTAAGGCGACACTGATGGGGACAGATAAGGCGGTACTGATGGGCACAGATAAGGCGGCACGGATGGGCAGTGATGGGCGGCACTGAATGGGCACTTATGGGCACTGGTAGGTGACACTGATGGGCGGCACTGATGGGCACTGGTAGTTGACACTGATGGGTGGCACTGATGTGCAGCACTGTTGTTGCACTGATGGGTGGCACTGATGGGTGGCACTGATGTGCAGCACTGTTGTTGCACTGATGGGTGGCACTGTGGGCACTTATGGGTGAAGCTGGTGGGCACTGGTAGGCGGCACTGCTGCCTATTGCTGTTGGGGCAGATGATCGCCGTGATCGGGAATGATGTCCCGCTCACGGCCGCCGGTGATCGGGTTTTTTTTCCTCCTCATGCTGTCAGCGCGAGGAGGAAAAATAGCCGATTACCGGCTCTGTTTACATCACATGATCAGCTGTCATTGGCTGACAGCTGATCATGTGGTAAGGGGTCGGGACCGACCCCTTACTCTGATCTGTGATCAGGCGAGTCTCAAAGACTCGCTGATCACCGAGCGGGCCCTGCAGGGGGTGCGCAGGCCGCTCGTGCACGGGACGACATCAATAGACTTAGTCCCGGTAATGTAGATCCACGCTGTTGCCGTCATTTGGCAATGGCCCGGATCTGAAGTGGTTAAACTGACCAAGAGTCAGATTCTTATTATCCCTACCCTCCCTGAAGGCAAGGAAATTAAACTTCTCACAAATTGTACAATTTCACCTGTATTGTCTATGTTGCTTGGCATGGGTCAAGTATTTTTTACCCTGGGAAATTGTCCTTGGGATGTAACCTTTCCTTCCTCCAGTCTGGTCTAAATTAGCATTTGGCTGATTCAAACCAGACAAAATCAAAGGGCAAGTCTTGACATTGGCTGTTTTGTCTGAGACCATTGGCCTGTCCCTAGTTAAGACCTTTGTACAGGCTGTCACACACATTCTCCGACTTTACGCTTCCCTGTTTCATTGTGACACTTTAACCCATTCCGGACTGCCCCACGTACATTCACTGCGGCAGGGCGGCCCGGCTGCTCAAAATCGCGTACCTGTATGTGATTTCGTGCACGCGGTTTAGGTGGATCGGACACAGCTGGAGCCAATCAGCGGGCGATCATACAAAGGAGAGACGGATCCATTTGCCTGTCTAAACAAGGCAAACGGTGGATCTGTCAGGAAGGGAAAGATCTTGGGATTCAGCCAAGCTGAATCACGGATCACTCTCTTCCTTCAGTGTGACACTGCCCCATGCAGTTAGCACCTCCCTAGGAAACATTTAACCCTTTGATCACCCCCGGTGTTAACCCCTCCCTGCCAGTGGCATTTATACAGTAATCAGTTCATTTTTATAGCACTGGTCCCCAAATAGTGTCACTCAGTGTCAGATTTGTCCATCGCAGTCTCGTTAAAATTGCAGATTGCTGGCATTACCAGTAAAAAAATAAATAAAAGTCCCTAAATCTATCCCGTAGTTTGTAGATGCTGTAACTTTTGCACAAACCAATCAATATACACTTATTGGGGGGGGTTACCAAAAATATGTAGAATACATATTTGCCTAAATAAAGAAATTTAGTTGTTTTTTTTTTTAGATATGTATTATAGTAAAAGTAAAGAGTAAAAAGTAAAAAATATTTTTTTCAAAATGGACCTTTTTTTTTTTTGTTTACAGCGCAAAAAATAAGCGCAGAGGTGATGCAATACCACCAAAAGAAAGCTCTATTTGTGGGGAAAAAAAGGACTTCAATTTTATTTGGGTACAGCGTTGCACGACCACACAGTTGTCAGTTAAAGCAACGCAGTGCCATATCGCAAAAAGTCTGGACACCTAGACCCCCTTCCAGTCCAGGCCATTTTTCAGCTCTCAGCAGTGTTACACTTTGACCATTACTTAATCATGCAACACTGTACCCAAATTAAATTTTTAATTTGCGTCGCATACTAGCCCATTATGAAAGAGTTGCGTTGAAACAAAGCCCTCCAGCGGCGCGCTTTCACCTCCGCAGTGGCTTTCATCTTCACCCAGTCTACCTTCTGTGTTCACGGGCTGCAGCCGCTTGAATGGCCGAGCAGTTATGACATAACTGTTGCGGCGCAGGGCTTTGAAGGAACAGCGCGGCTATGTCGTTCCTTCAGAGTGCATGCGCTGGTGACTTCACTGGCTGCTGCTCCCTGCTCCCTAATATCTCCTAAATGGTGCACGTTTTGGAGATATTCATGTAACCTACAGGTAAGCTTGCTTGTAGGTAAAAATATTTTCTTTACTACCATTTTAACAGTAAACTTAGTTTCTTGGAGTACAGTTCAGCACACAGATCCCTCCCCTCTGATTTTCTGTTCTTCTTATTGCTTGCTACAAAACTGAGGCTAGCGGTGAGTGGGGTAGGGGGTGGAGATAGCAATATAGAGGATGTCCCAGCATCTTTCCTTTTGCCAGGGGTATATACTTGAATGTTATTGTAATTATGATTCCTTTAACATTTGTCAAGGAAGAAAAACTAAAAAAATGTGTTGGAACAATGGTGTTTGAAAGGAAGACAATGTCAGAAGGAAATTTATACAGTACCATGTATTATTTTAAATGTTAGCCATTCTGTCCGTTGGATAAATTCCCTGACAGTGCCCTGTATAAGAAAATGTCTAATAATTACCTGTCCAAGCGATGACTCCGATTTTTTTTTTTTTTTTTTTGACTTGCAGAAATATAGCTTCCACTGGTATGTTGGATAGCGCATGCCCCTGCTGTGCACTGTGGTTCTACCCACCAGCAGCTATATCATTGGAGGGCAGAATTATGTACTATCTAGCAGGTGAAACCATATCACACAGCAGGCAATATGCAATGCAGTACATGGTTGCATACTGTTGGTTGTCAAGGACAGCCATAGCTTTGCAGTGGTGCAAAGACTGCATTTGCTACCCACTGGAATAATACTGATAAGTATTAACAGTTTTTTTTCAGGGTACTTAATTTTTACTGCATTTACCCTAGCATCAGGTTGCTTTCAGCATTGTCAAGTTTCAGAATTTTTGGTGCTATGCAAGTTATGTTAAATGTAATATTGCACTTCTGTATTTAGGATTCACAATGCACTTAAAGGAATACCAGATGACCGAGATGGTTTGTTCGATACCATCCAACGCTCCAAGAACCACTATCAGAAGAGAGCTTATCAGTGCATAAAATGTATGGTGGCTCTCTTTAGCAACTGTTCCGTCGCATACCAAATATTACAGGTAATGTGAAGACTCCTTTTGCAATTTTGTACAAGTGTAAATGTGTGTGTGATCAACAGGCAGGCTTTTTCTTTTCAGTATTTGAACCTAATGGCAGGTATTGTGGGTTGCATTTTTCAAATTGAATCTCTAAAATGCAGTGCTGCAGGAAGGTGCACCTAATCTCACTCAAATGCACTGAGTGGAGTTCTGCACAAGTCTAACCATCTAGATGGCATGTTTGGTACATAGTTTGATACACATAGCCATTTCAAAATATTGCAGTGACTTTTTCTCCTTCTCTCTTTCACCTATAGAGCAATGGTGATTTAAAAAGAAAATGGACGTGGGCAGTGGAATGGTTGGGGGATGAGTTGGAGCGCAGACCTTACACTGGCAATCCTCAATACACATATAACAATTGGTCCCCGCCAGTGCAAAGCAATGAAACTTCAAATGGCTACTTTTTAGAGCGGTCACACAGCGCTAGGATGACTCTTGCAAAGGCTTGTGAGCTGTGCCCAGAAGAGGTAAAAAACTTTATAATAGTGTATAATTTATAGTATCTAAAATTGTAAAATTAATATGTAAAGATGAATACCCTTCAACATAAGGACGATAATACATTGTGTTATAAAAATTAACCTTTTCTTTATCATACATCATGGGACACCGAGTATCTTCCTTTCCATTTGGGTTATGTTGCCACCTCCAGGTGATTGGACACTAAAAAAAAAAAAAACAAACAAAGTCCCCTCCCAGGTCTAACCCCTCCCTATTAGGCAAAGCTTCAGGTTTTTTTTTTTTGTAACAATCTTAGGGGAGGGTCATGTCTGTGCAGTCTCTGCACAAAAGAATAGATTCTCAGAGATTCCATCTGGGATTGGGACTGGCTGTTCAGGGTCCATTACCTATCGCTTTTCAGCGCTCAGAGGAATGGTACCCGGACCCTGCACTGGATACACAGGGGTGAAATGTAAGGTTGCCAGGCAGCACTGAACTTTGTGGGACAGGACCCTGCATAATGATATACTGCCTTGCGGGAAAGGGTGCTGTACGGGTTCCGGGCAGTGATCCCCAGTTAGGGAGCGGAGTCCTTGAATACTCTTGAGCATTGCCTGCCATGATGGGTGAAGATTGGACTCCCCAGGGGGGGGCCTTTGTCAGGAATGGTCAGTGCTCTGGCAGTAACCCTGCTGGTGACCCCTGCCCCAAACTAGGGCAGAAGTGTTGGCCTCAGGAGTGTGTTCTTTAATATTCACAGCAGCCAATCCCCAGACGACTACCTATTGTGACGAAACGCGTACGGTGGGGCCTGTGACACTGACGTCATCGCATTTTCCTCTTCAGAGGTTGATAGTTACAGCGAGCAGAGGAAGCCTGAGGAGACGCCGCTATTTGATCTTTTGTGGTACACTGTGCATAAAGACTTTATCCTGTAAGTGCAATTCGTTTAAGTATATTAAATTCATTTACTTAAATATTACACTATGGGAGCCTATTTTGTTTGTTTTTGAGTGACACAGATCTAGCAGCTCCAGACATCTATACAGGTTTTTGGGAGACCGAATTCCCTGTGCTTGGTGAGACTAGGTGGTCAATTAAGTCAGTAAGGAGACTACATACTCACTTGGGTGTAAAGCAGTCTGGAGGAGGGATTTATCTTCACAACTTTTCCTTGACGTCCTGTTTTTGCACCTGTATGAAAACCTACTGGTTAAACTTTTCATCACATGAATTTTCATTTGGGACTGTGCTCCAGTTTCTCAATTTTAATTCTTGGGACTCTGCCTTAGTTTTTTTTCTCAGACTTTTTTCACCCAATGCATTTGAGAATCTTTATTATTTATATGGTGTTAGGTCATTGTTTATACACTCATGAATATTTTATTTATTATTATTGATTGTATATTATATCTTTCACCGTTTTGAGCACATTATTAATTTATTTCATTAGAGTAAGTTTTTGGTGACCACATAATATATGTCTCTCACCTTATTTGGTTTGTAGTTTTCCAATTTCCCGTATTGGAACTCCACTTTAGTTTTCTATTTTCAGACTCTTTTCACCATTATCTGAATCTTATTAATTTTTCTTTTCCTTTTTCTTAATATTGGGAATATATTTTGCACAAGCGCTGCACTCACATTTTTTCCAATTATTTGAGTTTTGTATTTAAAACTTTTGGTGCTGGCAGCTTTTCGTTTACTTTATTCAGCTTCAGTTTTTCACATCTATTTCTAGCGCAGCATTAACCTTCGGGTTCTTTTTAACCATTTGTTCTTTAATATTGGTTCTAGTACTTCAGTTTTATGTTTTTGTGTAGCTATCTATGCCGCCCTGAGCCTTACATAGCTGTAGCGGAACTTAGGGATGGTCTGGCCCAGTCAGTGCACTGATAATTATTGGCCCAGTGCCATCTTGGCTGTCTTGAACCACTGTTCCCATCAAGGGTCCCTATATACTTGGCAGGCATTGTCTCACCGATTACAGAGAGGAGGGGATGAAGGAGTTGAGGGGTCCCAAATAACGTCTTCCGTTATAGAGGAACCGGGACACAGCCCCCCCCCCCATGTACCCCCTGGGGATCAGTTTGTTCCTTTCAGATCTGAATCCCTCCTCCTCTATCTGCTAATTCTGGTGCACCCTCCTCCAATTCCTATGACAGGGAGCAGTTCTCATCTGCTGTTGCTGGATAAACAGCAGCTTTCTAGAATTCCTACCGGCTTGGACCGCCTTGGTCACAAATTTATTTATATATTTTAGGTACTTATATTGCGCAATCAATTTACGCAGCGCTTTTACATATACATTTTACATTCTGTCCCTGCCCTCAAGCATGGAATCGTTCCTCTTTTCTTCCCCCTTCCCTGCTAACAAAGTAGCAACCAATGGGGGGAAGAGGTAGAGGAAGATAAGATTGTTCCAGTAGAAAGGTTTGTATGAATGTAAAAGCTTTGGATGATGAATTCAGTGCAGTCAAAGTGGCACTGAGATTTCCTAGCATCAGTGGATAGCAAAAATGCTTGCCTAAAGTTTCTGATCTTTCCACCTTACCAAATGGTTTCTATTGTTTCCTGAGGTCTGCCACTTCCAGTTTGTAGCAAAAATTTTTTCTCAGCGATCAACAATTGTCTCTGGGGGAGTGGACTCGTCACAGAGGTGTTCGAGGAACTCTGTCACCAGTGATGCGCCCCAAATTTGGATCTTCTGGCTTCCGGTTTAATCCAAAGCTAAGATAGGTTTATCTCCAGTGCCAAAGATCCTCGAGCATTCAGTGGATGCTCAGGTAACACCATGAGGCCGGTTTTCCCTAATTTTTCCTTTCCACAGCTACAAGCTTCTATCTCGTCGGCTTTGCAGGGTTTGAGTAGAAGGAATTCCAGTAATTCTGATTGGCCTGGCCCAGGAGAACTTAGTACTCTGACATTATGAACATCCAATCTGCCGTCCATCTCTACAGTCTGGCCTAACGGAAAGGGTTGTGAAAATAGGGTCTTAAGAAGACAGGAAAGTCTCTGAGTCATTCCTAGCTTGCTGTACACTTGGATGGCGGCTTAAAGGAAGATTTATCACAGACCTTGGAAATCTTATTTTGCTTGGTGTGAGGCTATGGGATTTCATCCTCTCAAATATGTAGTGGGTCGTATTTTGGCTTCTTTCTGAGACAGATCAGATTTCAGCCTTGACTGTTCTTTTTTTAGAGACTGATTGCTTCCCATACCTTGGTGTGGACCTTTGGGCAGGGCTTTACATGTATTGCTCCACCGCTGAAGACACCTTGGGACCTCAATTTGACACTTCCTTTATTGCAGAAATCAGTTTGAACCCATTCAGGATATTCCTTTAGTGCTTTTGACTCAAGTTATTTTTTGGTTTGCTATTACTTCAACTCACAGAGTTTATGAATTGGCTGCACTTTCCTGAACCATTCTTGGTAATTTGCTGTAAAAAGGTGGTTCTACAGGCCTTGGTCATCATTTTTGCCTCAGGTAGTTTCTTATATCTGAACCAGGACATTATGTTGCCATTTTCTGTCCTAAGTTGCAGATGCAAGGGGACAGTGCTCTTCACATTCTGGATGTGGTTTGGTGCTGGATGTGGTTCTACTGCTAATCGTCGGTCAGAGTTTCTCTTGGTGCTTCCTGAAGGCCCAAGGAACGGTAGCTTCCAAGTCTACCTTTTCTCGATGGACCCATCAGCTTATTTCTTAGGCTTATGGGTTAAAGAGAAAAATTTCCTGTGTTCCCGGCGACTGCTCATTCTGCCTAGAGTGTGCATGTTTCCTGGGCTGCTCGACATCAGGCTACGGTAGCTCAGGTTTATAAAGCTGCTATCTGGTTTACAGTTTATACTTTGTTTTACCAAGTGGATGTTAGAGCTGCTGAGAGTGCTACATTTATTCAACACGTTTGGCAGGCTGCTGTTTGAGAATCCTAACCTGTTTTGGTTTGTGGTTTGAGGTCAGTTGGCTTGTTACCATGTTGCTTCGTCCCCTCATACTGCAGTGCTTTGGGGTATCCCTATACTAATGCATAAAAGGATGCAATATGTCCCGTGATATAAGATAAAGAAAATGGGATAATTGTTTTACTTATAAAATTCTTTGCTCCACGTGTATCCACCCCTCTTCCTTTGTGGTTCATGGCTTGCTACAAAAAATGAAAGCCCTATCTAACCGTGAGAGGTTATACCTGGGAGGGAACTTTTTTTTTTTTTTTTCTTCCTTTGTCCAATCACCTGAAGGTAGCACTATAACCCGGTTGTAATGGATATGAAGATGTTCTGTGTCCCATGAGATACTCCAGAAAAAGGGGTTACATGTAAACCAAAAATCCCATTATTTTACATTTTGGGATTATTTGGCTGCGTTTTTGTTCACCCAATTTTCTTTTATATGTTATGGTTTTATCTTGTTAACTACTGAAATGCTCAAATATCTTTTTAAGAAGCCTAATACATTAAAAAAATACTTGTATTGCTTGGTTAATTAGCTCTGGGACCATTGGCCATTTTTCACAATTTGTCTTAACTTTTTTTTTTGTTTTTTTTTTTTTTTACGGGTTCTTACAACTTAGGCACCTAGAAATTGATGCACTTATTGTAATCTTGTTTGTTCTCAGAAGGGATTCAAAATGTTTTTTGCTGTAGTATCAAAGGAACCATTTTTGACAAAGCAGAAAGTTTTGTATGGCAGGTCTGTGGACCTATATTGATTGTTAAATATCAGAACATTGCAAGGTTCAATATATAGTGCTATGTTGTAACAAAATCCTTTGAAAATAAATGAATCAGAATACATTAAAACCTTGGATTGCGAGCATTATTACTTCCAGAAACCAGCTTGTAACCCAAAGTACTTGTATATCAAAGCGACTTTCTTCATAAGAAATAATGGAAACTCAGATTTGTTCACAACCATTTATTCATAGGTCTTTCAATTTATAGTTCATATAAAAAGATTATAGCAATGTGATAGGTTGTGTAACCATAAAATGTCCATCCACAGGGGGATTAGATGCAAAATCCAGCAGGAGCTACAGAGTATAATAGAGAAGCGCCTTTTTAGCAATATGGTTATATTTAATGAAGGTACAACATTTAGCAACTCACATGGTTGATGATTAACACAGGCACATCTAACTATGCAAGCATCCCGGGTAAAGCTGTCCACATTGATCATACTCCGCATCGCTAGCTCTCACCGATGTCATATAGTGAAAGGAATACACTGAGTGTGAATGGGGGATGAAACAGTCTCTTAACGATGATAATGCAAGTCTTTAATGAGCAGGGAGAGCAGCGGGGGCTGGGGGATCAGGGATCCTTCAAAAATTGGCCATATGTCTGCTCCGTGGAATGGGATCAAAAGTATTCCTTCTTGAGGCGGCTCCCTGTCGCGAGAGATGTAAAGTGTTACTAGCGGTTAGTAGGTAAGTGTCACAGCAACTGATGCAGAGGTAAGATCCATGATGACCAGGAGTTGTGTTACCGGTTTATTCTCCTATCTGAGTTGATCCGTGAGGCTCTGAGCTGCACGTACAGTGGGCGCGTGTGTCTCAGACACACGCCCACTGCATGTGTAGCTTAGAACTTCACAGATCAACTAAGATAGGGGAGGATACCAAGCCGTCTGCTTCCAGCGCAGAGGACTACCGCACTCCATACATCTACAGCCAGTAACAAGACTCCTGGTCATCATGGCTCTTACCTCTCCATCTGTTGCTGTGACCCTTAGCTAGTAACAAACAAATGGCCCCTGCACCCACCTATAACTGGCCTTCACAACATGGAGCACATGGAAGGGCAAACACATAAAAGACAAACAGAACATTCCATAGCTCAACTCGCCAACTAGTCTGCTGACCAACCAAATTAACCTGTCCAATAGTCTACGTTAAAAACAGGGATTTAGATAGCACACATTTGCAAACACATGTGTAAGCTGCAAGGCCTCTTCACAACACCCTGTTTATACTTGCAATCCTAAACGCTACTGAATTTATAAGCGTCTCCAGCCTGAGATGCTCCAAATTGGAGACACTTATAAATTCAGTAGCGTTTAGGACTGCAAGCATACAAAGGGTGCCATGAAGAAGCCTTGCAGCTTACGCATGCGTTTGCAAATGTGTGCTAACTAAACTGTTTTTAATGCAAACTGTTGGACAGGTTAATTCGATTGGTGAGTTGAGCTATGGAATGCTGTGTTTTTGTCTTTTATGACCCTTGCCTACTAACCTTGAGTAACCACGGTTCCCCGTCCCATGACGGTGAGCCGCCTCAAGAAGGAATACTTTTGATCCCACTCCATGGAGCAGGCCAATTTTTGAAGGATCTCTGATCCCGCAGCCCCTACCACTCTCATTACAGACTTCCATTATCATCGTCGAGACTGACACCACAGTAGTTCCCTGTCAATTGCTCTCGCCTGATCCCAAGCCTATACATGCTATTTAAATTTCTCCATGTAGTTATGACCATTAATGGCTTTATACATGCAGATTGAGACTGGACCCTGGTATGTTTGTGCATAGTGGCAACGTTGTCCTTTTTAATGTTTTTATTGTACTTGTAGCCTGCTGACCATTTGTTTAATTTTTGATACCAATAAAGAATTTTTGCAACTTTAGGAGGGGATTGCTGATTGCCCTATTCCCTCCCCTATAGAACTCCTCGGGTTCTTCTCCCCCCTTTTCCTTTGACTATATTCATGTGTGTTCGGGGGTGTAAGAAAAATGCGCCACCTGTATGGTGAGTCGGTACCTCCCATTATACTGGGCTGCGCACTCACCCAGTACATAGGTCCTATGAGACAGTCTGGAGTTCCCTTTTTTCTTGGTCTCACCACTGTCATCCTGCAATCCTAACCGGGAAGACTACTCTGCAGTATTGTGATCTGAAAGGGAGGCTTGAAACGCTCGTGGAGCGCAGTCTGGAAGAAATTACATTGATGGCGGTGCAGAGGATGGTCTATGTGGACAGCTTTACCCCGAATGCCTGCATACTTAGATGGTTCTGTTTTAATCATCAGCCATCTGAGTTGCTTAATGCTGTACCTTCATTAAATTGAACCATATTGCTACACTTGGTGGTGCCTTTCCTCTTTTTTTTTTTTTTAACTCAGTTGTGACTTGACTCTACTTGTATATCAAGATATCACTTGTATATCAAGTCAAAATGTATTTAAACATGTTGCTTGTCTTGCAAAACACTCTCAAACCAAGGTTTTACTGTATGGTGTGTGGTGCTCAGTTTTGTTGATTATTTTAAAAATTAAATGTAGTAGTTGAATGCTTTCTTTTTATTTTGAGCTATGATCCTGTTAGTCGTATTTTGATGAAAATCTATGTTTTTATAAGCACTGTTTTTATGTAGCTGTACTAAATCAACTAATTTTTTACTAATAACATTTATGTTCACAAGCTTACAATTGTGTAATAATGCTTAAAAAATAGCTTTTTAAAGCAAACCGTTTTTAACCTGCATTCACCATGAACATTGTCCATGGTGCAAAAGTTGCGGTTTTTAAAAGAATTAAGTATCATTTTTTTTGTGTATAAGATATTAAAGATGACTTAAAGTACAACTAAGCACTAAACTTTTTTGGTAGTTTTGGATAGAGTGAAGAGGGATTTTGAACCCCTGGCAATTTTTGCTTGGAAATATATAATAAGTGTTGTGCTGTCATAAATGGATCATCTATATGAGAACCAATGAAGTGAATATATCAACCGTGAACATATATAAATGATCAAAAAAATTGAGTCCCGTGTTGCAAAGTCTCTAAATGGAAAACTGCATCAAAATAGAACAGAGTGACCAAAACTTGTATAATTGAATTCCTCTTCACAATCACTGCTGTGCGCACCCAAACATGTGACACCGGTTTTGCTTACTAGAATGTTGGCCCAAAAAATAAGAGGTCTATCAATGCTTGCAAGAGAAAAAACCCAATGATGGATGGACAAATTCATAAGGCTCCAATCACACCGCCTGTTTAAGCGGTAGTAAACTCCCGTATTTCATTTTTATCTACAGGTAAGCTTGTAATAAACCTTACCTGTAGGTAAAATTATTATCTCCTAAAGGTACACCGCTTAGGAGATATTTCAGTGAGCAGCAGTCGGTGACATCACCGGCGCATGAGCTCTATAAGGAGCGGCATACCAATGTCGTTCCTTCAGAGCACTGTGCCGTGGCCATGACTCCTTTGCACATGGGTCAGATTGATGTAATTGTGGCTCGGCCATTCAAGCAACCGCTGCCTGTGAACCTGGAAGGAAGATCAGGTAAAGATAGAAGCCTCTGCAGCAGTGACAGCGCGCCGCTGGAGGGCATCGTTTCAAGGTATCAAAGTGTTTTTCATAATGATGCATACTAGCACATTATGCCTTTACCTTGCAAGGGGAAATCTTCTTTTTTTTTTTTTAATTGGATGAATGGTCTTATGCCTCCACTCCCGCAGCCTGCCGTTTGGATAGATGAATGGGTGTATGTCTCCACTAACGCTGTCTGCCACTTGGAACCGCCCTCCACAGCAGACTAAATCAAGACAATCCCTCTGACATTGCCAAAATACGATATGAAAGAGGAAGGGAGAACACTCATAGTGTAACAGTAAAAACACATCTATTGGTGACAGTGTAACACTTTTTATATATTCCTGTGTTTTTTACTATTTTTGTGTGGGTAGTAGTATGTGCAGCTGTTTTTTCATTTTGTGATTTTGTTTTAAAACGCTAACTTGAGCACCTTCTAGGACAGGATTTTGATAGTTGTTGTTTCTGTCTGTGCCCCTTAGGGAGATTCACACTTTTTTTTGTCCTTTTTATAGTTTCTTTGAAAGTAAGAAAATCCCACGTTTTGGGTTGTCCCCATAAAAGTAATAGAGGGTAAATCTTCCAATGGGGATACTAGTTCTGGTAAATTGGGAAGGGATTCCCTTAATTTGCAGGGATTTCCTCTCAATTCCTGTTTAGCTATGGGACAGGAAGTAAAGGGAAATCTCTGAAATACTTTAAATTGTAGAAGCTGTGCCCAAAAAGACAGGCAGAGGCCAAGGGACAAGTCATTCGTGTTTCTTTAGCCAATCTTCCCTGTTAAGGACTTACCATACCTTGTTCACCACTGTTTCTGTTTGGGGACAGCCATCTTAATAGAGGAGCAGGATTTTGTTCCAGCATGTCAGAGTTGCTCCCTAATGACTGGTGGAGTAGTAATCAAGAGAGCAGGAGAGGTTCACAAAGAACAGATCAGCTGAATGAATTAACAGGAAAGGTTCATAAAGATAAAATCAACAAAATGGATGAAGCAGAAGCTGCAAGAAGTATGCAGTGCTGATTCCTCTTCACGCAGCATAGTAGTGACATCACCAAATCTCACTCTAAATCTTGTGAGACTAGCAGGTGGAGGCACAGTGCTTTAGATGATCTAAAACAGTAGATATACAGCTATAAAGCTTGTAGGCACAGGCGCCCTCACGTACCAGAAAGTTCCCTGTTCTTTTTCTTTAGGAACTCAAGACTGTTTTATTTTTCTGGGTCCAACGTTTTTTTAATTTAACAACGCAAGTTTTCATTTTAAGCCTAACTCCAGGAAAATGTAAAACTATCCTTTGCAGTGGGGCTATGCTCTCACTGCAAGGGTTAATAGCTCAGTTGTGTCTAGGGGATAGTAGTTAGTTTTACAGACTTACTTGCCTGGTCCTCTGCTCCCCCAGGGTCCCTGGTCCTCATCACGTCTAATGTCAGGACTCTAGACATTTGGAGTGTCAGGGAGGAGAAGCTGCAGGGATCATTGTGGGAATAGGAGCAATTAAGTATCATTGCGTCAACACCCCACCCCACCCCCCACCCCCCCAAACCAAAACAAGTAACTAAGCCTTGTAGTGCAAGCACATCCCCACTGCAAAGGATAATGTTTTAGTTGCCATGAGTTGGACATTAACATTTCCTTGTAACATGGCAATTTTTCCCTTATTTGAGTTCAGGTAAATTTTAAGAATACAGCAGCTGACCTTGGGACACCAAACTAGATATAAATTGTCCAACAAACTTTGATTTGTTTTAGTTCAAGGGTAGATCAACTTTGAAAGGTGCAATTCTACCCGAATAACATGAGAGATCAAAGATCAACGGGGTCTGGGAATTTTTTTACATTTTTTTCCAAAGTATTAACTAGCCTGGCCCCGATAAAAATTAGGACAGCATGAACAAAACTTGGAAAATATAATAAAACAAAGCAATATAGACTTGGCCGACCTTAAAAATCAGCTTCAGTGAGAAAATAGGAGTTCACTATTTCTTCCATGTTTGGAGAGTAGTTGGTCGTCTAATGTAGGAGTCCCATCATAAAGGCAGAACTCCTACTGCACATCACTAGTTTCAGGCCAGGCTGGCCCCCATTCTGGTCTGACTGTCTGCTCTGATTTCTACCCCAACTGGCTGTGCTGAGTTCTGTCCAGTGTAAGTAATATGTAGGGCAGTGTACTGGGTTCAGTAGTATGTAGGGGTGAGTATAGGGGACAGTAGTTTGTAGGGCAGCGAAAAAGGGTGTCTGCCATTTGTAGGGCAGATTTAGGGGGCAGCAGGACGGGAGATTAACAGGACAGATGGAAACCTTGCTTGACCCCTGTCCTCTGGCCTAAGAATCGGGATCAGTAGGGTGGAGATTTTTGCTCATATGTAGAGCAGGAAAGTGATTGTGAAATGCGGTTTACCAGTCCTCCTCTGCTGTCCATCCCATGTATAGTCACTTACAAGCGGACTGGAGAGAGGGGGTTGTTGGATCCATGCTAAACGCTGGGCATGTCACTTCCCTGTGTGCTCTGCAGGTTTGGGAGGAACCATTCAGATGGCGGGTTGGCAAGGCAGGGACAATGCCAACCCTGGTCTAATTGGATTTTTTTCAGTTGATCACATTCAGCACAAATCATAGTTCACACCCCAGTGCAGTGCCTTGTGAAACTATTCACCCCTCTTGGTGTCTTTCCCATTTTGTTGGATTACAACCTGGAAATAAAATGTTTTTGGGGGCTTTGTAAAATGTGATGTACACCCCCGTGACTTTGATTTTTTTTTTTTTTTTTTTTTTTTTTTTTTTTTTTTTTTACTGTGACACAAACAATAATTAGGGCAACAACAATAAAAAAAAAAAAAATCTTGCATGTGCATAAGTATTCAACTCCCACATCCCTTTCCATAGTCAGTACTATGTAGAAGTCACCATTTGCTGCAATTATAACCGCAGGTCTCCTGGGGTAAGCCTCTATTAACGTGACACATCTAGCCACTGAGATTTTTGCCTTTTTTTGTTTTTTTCAAGAATAAAAACTGTATCACACCTTCGATGGGTTGCGTTGGTGTACAGCAATCTAAGTCATGCTACAGATTCCCAATAGTATCGAGAACTTGGCTTTGACTAGGCCATTACAAGACATTTTACTGTAAATGTTTTCCTTTTTTACCACTCAAGTATAGCTTTAGCAGCTTGTTTAGGGTCATGGGAAAAAGAACAGCAACAGGCGCCTCTTAGAGTGTAATATTTAATGACAAATGTCATTATATGTGAGTGCTTTTAATGCCAATTTGTCATTAAATATTACAATCTAACTAAGAGGCACCTGTTGCTGTTCTTTTTCTCTTTACATATTGGAGTGGCTTCACCTCCCCTTACAAGGCTGCCCTACAAATAGACTGTACATCTCTCACAAGGAGCTTTAAATTGCTCAAAGGACTATTTTGATGATTTGCATTGTGTTTTTTTATTTATATTGAGACCTGGCGCTGCTATCTGTTGTCATATTTGTTTCGGGTCATGGTCCTGCTGGAAGGTGAACCCCCTTCCCAGTCTCAAATCTCTGCCTGACTGAAACAGGTTTCCTACAAGTATACCCCTATATTTAGTACCATCCACCTTTCCTTCAATCATTACTAGTTTTTTAGTCCCTGCTTATGAAAAGCATCCTTGAGGATCATTCTGCCACCACTGTGCTTCACTTTGGGGATGGTGTTCTTATGGTAATGGAGAGTGTTGGGTTTGTGTCACACAGCATTTCCCATTATGGCTAAAAAATTCAGGTTTATTCCTATCTGACCAGAGAATCTTACTTGTGGTGTGGGGGAAAGGGCAATGGCTTTTTTCTGGCCACTCTTCCATAAAGCCCCCCGCTCTGTGGTGTATGACTTAAAATGATCCTATGGACAAATCCTTCCATCTTCGCTGCAGATTTTTGTAGCTCCCAAAGTCTTCTCTTTAATATTTTTTTTCATCTCTGATTAATACCTTTCTTGCTGGGTCTGTGAGTATTGGTGGGCTGGGTCTGTGAGTATTGGTGGGCTACCGTGACTTGTCAGGTTTGCCGTGGTTCCATATTGTTTTCATAATGGATTTAATTGCACTCCATGGGATATTCAAAGTTTGAGAATTTTTTTTTTTTTTTAAACCCAACCCTGATCTATACTTCTCCATCTGCTCTGACCTGTTTGGAGAGCTCTTTGGTCTTCACGTTGCTTGCTTACTTGGGAGTCCTTCAGAACAGGTGTATAGTATTTATACGGACATCATGTGGCAGCTCATGTGACATTTTGATTACACACATGTAAAGCCTATGTTAACATCTAATTATATGACTTCAGAACTTTATTGGTTTAACCACATA